>NC_092151.1:83414678-83714678 GCF_045791955.1 Oncorhynchus clarkii lewisi | reverse complement strand
TTAACACATTAAATTGAAGATGAGATAGAAACCTATTGAATTTTCGATTTTTATATTCGGAACATGAAAACTTAATAAGAAAAAAAGTACATTTGGTGTGCACTACTGTCGGGATTTGGACGGAAACCTAGCTACAAAGAAAATTCAAAAGTTTTGGGCATAAGGGTGAGCTGTATTTTTTCCCCAGATAACTAGTAGCAAACTTTTGCTACTCTCAACTAAAATGAGCTAGCTAGCTAGCATAAGGGATTGTATTGTAGTTAATATGGATCCCCATTAGCTGCTGTCAAAGCAGAAGTTACTCTTCCTGGGGTCCAACAAAATTAAGGCAGTCTATACAATTTTAAAAACGTTACAATACATTCACAGATTTCACAACACACTGTGTGCCCTCAGGCCTCTACTCCACCACTACCACATATTTACAGTACTAAATCCATGTGTATGTATAGTGCATATGTTACCGTGTGTGTGTGTGTGTGTGTGTGTATGTCTGTGCCAATGTTTGTGTTGCTTCACAGTCCCCACTGTTCCATAAGGTGTTGCTTTATTATAGATAGACTTCTCCCCATCTTATCTACTACTGCATCGTAATGTTTTGACCATGACAGTTTACAATCCAGGGTTACTTCAAGCAGTTTAGTCATCTCAACTTGCTCAATTTCCACATGATTTATTATTTTTCCAGATAACTAGTAGCAAACTTTTCCTACTCTCAACTAATTGATTTAGTTGAGGTTTAGGGTTTAGTGAGTGTTTTGTTCCAAATACAATGCTTTTAGTTTTAGAAATATTTAGGGATAACTTATTCCTTGCCACCCACTCTGAAACTAACTGCAGCTCTTTGTTGAGTGTTGCAGTCATTTCATTCGCTGTAGTAGCTGACGTGTATGGTGTTGAGTCATCTGCATACATAGACACTCTGGCTTTACTCAAAGTCAGTGGCATGTCGTTACTAAAAATTGACAGGAGCAAGGGGCATACCTGTAGGATAAACAGATGTATTCGGTGCAATTAGGGGTACATAAATTAAATTACTTACATTGTGTTTGCCAATTATGTACATTTGATGGAGCATTATGAAGACTCATTGTCACAATGGTAGGGATTTAACTGAGCTGGTCTTGAATCATTTACCAGTCATTGTTTCAACAGAGCCTTGAAATGCATGGACATGGAGTCCAGGAGCCAAGATGATTTGGATGGACTCCGTCATTCCTGTAGAGTATCTTCTGTTCCAGAAGGTGTCAAAGTTATCAATAACAGTGACTCCAGCAGAGCTACAGTAGTCTTTTAGCCAGATGTGTAATTCCAGCAGTCTGCTGAATCTTTCACACCCGCGGCCCAACGATGGTCCTAGATCTGAAATTATTGGCTGTTTTTTGGAGTCTTTTAATGCTAAAATCAGTTATTTTAAAATTAATTTTCAAATATTCTGAGCTAGCCCTCCTGATGTTGTTTGACCCCACATGGACTATGACAGTGTCAGCTCCCGGCATCTGTGGTAGAACAGTCAGAAGCAGCCTTGTTATGTCCTGTACTCGTTTTTGCCTTTGGGACCGAGATGTTTCTCACCATAGAGCTGCCTATGATGACAGCTGGTGATGTTGAATGGGCCGGTCTTTCAGGCAGCCTCATGGTCTGGTGAGGCTGGGAGCTCCGAGGATCTGAACCCGAAGTAGAAGCCACAGGAGAGGGAGACAGAACCGAGGACGAAGATGCAGGTACCTCCGGTTCCGATCTTGATTGGCCAGGGCGTCAAGCTGTTTCTGGTCTGTGCCATTTCCGGGCTCAACATCTCCATGAAGACCCCTGTTGCCAGAGGACGCCGCCTTTGACTTCCACGGCGAGTGACGTACCTCCATGGCTGGTTGTTTGGGTCGAGCTCCGTTCTCCATGAAGGGGGAGACCCCTTTGGGGATGGAACCCTGCCGAGCACCGGCCAGTCGGCTGTAGAGAACCGACACGACGGCGAAACTTCCACCAGATCAGAGCGGCGTCCGGCTACTGGGGTGGTAGAAAAATAAAAAGTAGGTGGGCGTGGGTTCCCCAGTAGCTTATGTAGGTTTGCTACTTGCTTGCTAAGAGTAGCTTCTTCACTCCTGTAGTCCTCCACAAACAAACAGTTGCTACATTGAAAGTCAGCGCAGTCTTCATTGAACAAAGCAAAGTAAACACAGCTCCTGCAACGCTGGAAACGTTCAATAGCGGCCTCCATTTGAGACCACCCAGCCAGGTAAGCAAGCTGGGCTTTCGCGTCTCTCCCCCTATACGGAATCTGGCAGGATCCCGGGACAGATAGAAACGTTATTATAATAGTAATATATCGTATTCTTGAGCTTCAATATGTGCACATCCTTTGGCAGGGAAAAAACTCAGTTGGGAGAGTAAAAGTCTCAGAGTCAATGGTGTTCCGTTTCAAATTGGGTGGCACAAAGACGTATGAGTGAGACCAGGGGGAAAGACAGACAAAGAGAAACATGCTTCTGAAATGAACAAGAAAGCAGTATAATCAAAGACAGATCACAACTTAAATTTCATTTAAAAATGTTCAATTAATAACTAACAATGGAATGTTCCTCATATTGAAAATGGGTCTTTAAAGGGGCGTCCTAACTCTGTGGTCACTAAAGATCCCATGGCACTTATTGCAAGAGTATGTAATGATGAGTACCATTTTACGTGTATATCAAACTGTATTCCTATCTGTGGCGGTCGGTACTGTTTAAGATGTTAATCGAAATATTACACTATTACCCAATTGCTAACAAAAAACACACAAATAAAACTACATAGCACAAATCCTATGTCACACAAATAAACAAATAGAATAACACACTTATAAAGAAGAGAACCTGATTATTACACGATTGCACTTCAAACAAGAAACTAAATTGCACAAATAATTGCCTTACTAATTGCATTAGTACTGTACAAAGTTAGAGGTGCCTTATTTGATAGATTTCAGTAGCTCACAAACTAGCTTCAGGGCGCCCACTCTGACAAGCTTAATTGACCCACAGTCCCACAAGGTGACATGATATTGACGTGACGTGCAAATGAGCGATAGAAAACCGATCGCACAAATGTCACCATTCAGAATATAATTATTTTTGTGTGGGCACCCCATGCCGCCCCGGCATTATGTCGCCTATGCCTAAATCCGCCATTGCATATTCCATTCACCCAGTTCATTGTAACATCGTTAGGTTTAGGCTACTACGGAATACTGGAATTTTCCCTATACCCATCATGAGGTTGCTACAACCTAGTCTATGAATCAAAGTTTACAATGTAGGTGCACAGGTTGAGAGAAATTGGAGTAATCAAGGTGATAGACAGTGACACATTCAATACTGCCTTGCACACTGTTGCCTGCATCTAGCTGATCCATGGAGTAATGATTAGTCCAGCAGTTGTGAAAGAGTTTCTATTGGACAAATTCAGGTATGTTTATCCCCGTTTCATTCTGTTTGCTTACGTTTTTCAACAGAATTGGCAGAATGAATACACCCCGGATCACACGCAAACAGAGTTCACTTTCATAGCAGCCACATACAAACAGCATGATCACTTTGTTTGTTGTATCATTTCTTCTCGCATCTACGCAATCTCCTCCTGTCACCTTGTCCCTTGTGCACAATAAGTGAAGGGTGCCCAACACATCAGCTGTCTGACCAGGTGAAAAGCTTTACTAGCCAAACCTTCATATCATAACCGCTAACCTCTACACACAGCCTACATCTTTGTCACTATATTAGCTAACGCCATAATCAAAATAGCTACTAGAACCAACACGTTAGTAAACTCGCTACAATCATGCAGTGCAGTGTACAATCAGCAAGCAATTTAGCAGTTACTCCAAAGGTCCCCGGTGACAATAAATTAATAAAACCAAAAACTTACCTTGACTTGGAAGAGTTCAAGTGTTGGATAGCCAGCTAGCTAACTTAGCATCCCTCTGGTTGAGCTGGGTGTTTGAGTAGGCTAAACTAGCTAGCTGCATTCACGAGCTAAGTGAAAGTGAAAACAATACATTGAAATATAGATAGCTCTCGCTCTCTCTCTTGCTTCTCCTTCATTTTTGAAGAAATTATTTTGTTAACTTTTAAACTTGTCTTTCTCTCTGTAGGTCAACTACTCATTTTATGCACTGCATTGCTAGATAGCTGTAGGTTATGATTTCAGTACTAGATTCATTCTCTGATCCTTTGATTGGGTGGACAACATGTCAGTTCATTCTGCATGAGCTCTGGTAGGTTGGAGGATGTCCTTCGAAAGCTGTCATAATTACTGTGTAAGTCTATGGAAGTGAGAACCATGAGCCTCCTAGATTTTGTATTGAAGTCAATGTACCCAGAGGAGGACGGAAACTCTCAGTCCTCCGGCTACACCATGGTGCTAACCTACAGAGTTCTGTTGAGGCTACTGTAGACCTTCGTTACAAAACAGTGTGTTTTAATAAATGATTTGGTGACATGAATATATTTAGTATAGTTTTTTCTTAAAAGGATCACTTTTTTAATGTTTCACAATTGACTTTTTTTTTTATTCACTGAGGATGGTCTTCCCCTTTCTTCCTCTAAGGAGCCTCCACTGATTCCTATCATGTAAAACTGTGATTAAAGGAACATGTACTGTATGAATAATGTATATGGAACAAAATATCTGTTAACAAAAAAAAAGTCATTATGTACTGTGAGTGGGGTTAGGGTGGTAATTCTGCAAGGCTATGTTAAGTTAGGCACTTACAATAGTAATTTATTTATGTGCAAAATAAAGTATGTCATTTTCATCTTAATATCAGTAAAAAAATAAGCCAATAAAAAAAATGAAACGTCTGTGAAACTGTATGTTTTACTTGTGGATAAAAAAATAGATGCATCTAAACTCAAGATGTGTCCATTTGTTTGTGTACATGCCCTTTTAAAAACAATGCAGATACTGGAGTAAACCTATTTTAGCTAGTCACTATGACAAGCTTCCAAGCTGCGTTGTAATAAGACATCCGATGAACACTGGTGCATTTATAACGGTTGGTTTTACTATATCTAATAAATAACCAAGTCATTGATGATCACTAGATAAAATAAATACATGTCTTTCATCTGCCCCTGCAAGCCAGTCAGCATACGAGTCATCACGCTCCTTCATCTGATTGGTTGTTTCCCACAAACCGTAAGCCGGCGTACACATCATCACACTCTCTCATCTGATTGGTTGAGTACCCCTCTGTCCTGCATGGATGGATGAAAACATGGAAACACACACACACACACACACACACACACACACACTAGCTGTCACGTTGGTATGAATGATTCGGGAGACAGGTGCAGGAATTAGTATTTTTTTTATTTGTATTATAACCAGATTACAGCGTGCCATGTAAAGGCATGGGGACAAAGACCAAACAAACATGTCTACAAAACACAGGGTTGAACCCAAACAAACACGTCTACAAAACACAGGTTTGAACCCAAACAAACACGTCTACAAAACACAGGGTTGAACCCAAACAAACACGTCTACAAAACACAGGGTTGAGACCCAAACAAACACGTCTACAAAACACAGGGTTGAACCCAAACAAACACGTCTACAAAACACAGGGTTGAGACCCAAACAAACACGTCTACAAAACACAGGGTTGAACCCAAACAAACACGTCTACAAAACACAGGGTTGAACCCAAACAAACACGTCTACAAAACACAGGGTTGAACCCAAACAAACACGTCTACAAAACACAGGGTTGAACCCAAACAAACACGTCTACAAAACACAGGGTTGAGACCCAAACAAACACGTCTACAAAACACAGGGTTGAACCCAAACAAACACGTCTACAAAACACAGGGTTGAACCCAAACAAACACGTCTACAAAACACAGGGTTGAACCCAAACAAACACGTCTACAAAACACAGGGTTGAACCCAAACAAACACGTCTACAAAACACAGGGTTGAACCCAAACAAACACGTCTACAAAACAGGGTTGAACCCAAACAAACATGTCTACAAAACAGGGTTGAACCCAAACAAACACGTCTACAAAACAGGGTTGAACCCAAACAAACACGTCTACAAAACACAGGGTTGAACCCAAACAAACATGTCTACAAAACAGGGTCAAACAAAAGAGAGAGGAGTACCTCGAATAAATAACACAAGCGCACAATGATTATCACACAGGACAAGACCTGTAATCATCTGCACAATACACGTGGCACGAAAGCCAAAACAACATAGCATAGGTACTCACATGACCAACAGACATTGTAACAATAATCGACAGCCCAATGGAGAAACAAAGGGCACATTTCTACAAATACAATCAGTGGGAATGGGGACCAGGTGTGAGCAATGACACAGTTCCGGAGGGATCCGTGACACACACACGTTTAATTTGGGGGAGCACTTCTATCGGTAAGCAGCATTTTACATTTCCATGGAGGTGTTACTTTATGCAAATTAGTGAATAATTCATAAATTAATCTTGATTCTACTTGAGACACATATGTCTCAAGTAGGCACCTGGAAATGCAAATGCGCTACGCTAAATGTACTCGTTAAAACTCAAACCTTGATCAAAATTCACAAGCAGGGTATTGAATTAAAGCTACACTCGTTGTGAACCTAGCCAACAAGTCAGATTTTTAAAATGCTTTTCGGCGAAAGCATGAGAAGGTATTATCTGATAGCATGCACCACCTGAAAATGCCTGAATGCGACGTAAACAAAGACTCTGCTTATCCGACGCAGCACAAAACGCAGAAATAAAATATAAAACATTCATTACCTTTGACGAGCTTCTTTCTTGGCACTCCTATATGCCCCATAAACATCACTATTGGGTCTTTTTTTAAATCGGTCCATATATACCCAAAATAGCTTTCTATGGAAGCTG
Source organism: Oncorhynchus clarkii lewisi (assembly GCF_045791955.1). Taxonomy (NCBI): domain Eukaryota; kingdom Metazoa; phylum Chordata; class Actinopteri; order Salmoniformes; family Salmonidae; genus Oncorhynchus; species Oncorhynchus clarkii. The sequence continues at coordinate 83,707,767 of NC_092151.1, read as the reverse complement.
TGTCATTCAGAAAAAAACATCGTTTTTTAACGCTGCATCATTTTTTTAAATTAAAAAAGTTGACGATAAACTTTCACAAAAGACTTCGAAATCCTTTTGTAATCCAACTTTAGGTATTAGTAAACGTTTATAATCTATCAAAATGATTACAGGGCGATGTATATTCAATAGCTCCTCGTTTTCAAATCAATGGCTGCCATTGTCCACATTTACAGCGTCCTGGTGGAGACTGGAAGAAACGGATGCCAGATACTTGGATTTTCCAACAAAAAATTCAATTGAAAATGACGACAATGGCGACATCGTGTGGAATTTGTATGAATTGCATGCAGGTCGATATTAAATTTTGTCCTCTTTTAACAAACCATGAAAGTGACTTATGGAAATTATTTTTAGCTTTCAGAGAGCAGTTTTTCTTGCGTTTTTCAATGAAACACACAATCTGTTATAGTCACAGCCGTGATTTAACCAGTTTTAGAAACTTCAGAGTGTTTTCTATCCACACATACTAATCATATGCATATACTATATTCCTGGCATGAGTAGCAGGATGCTGAAAAGTTGCGCGATTTTTAACAGAATGTTCGAAAAAGGAGGGGGTAGAAGTAAGAGGTTTTAATAACTAGATATTTTCTGTATGTCCCAGACTGAACTGAAGGAACAAATATCATCTGATCCCCTCTGCAAGGCCAACTCAGCTGCATTCCAATTCTCTACCCTTTTTCCAGAAGTGTGTCCTCATTCACTCTCCCTCTTGCATTTAAAACCACTGCATTGGTGTATGGCTGGTGGAAGTTTCCAACAAATTCCTTACATTGTTCCTTTTTCTCAATTTGAATCCATGAAGGGCACTGTACTGTACTGTATGTGTGCAAACTTCTGGAAGATGTCCTGAGTTGTCCTTACAGATGGCATGTCCACTTTGCCTGGGAAATGAAACTCTTGCAGCTATGGGACACAGGGTTATTCATAGCAGGGGCCCTGGGCAAGGGTCCAGTGGAAACACTGTAGACTGAGGAGGATGCCTAACACAGACCTTCCACAAACATGTACAGTGGGGCAAAAAAGTATTTAGTCAGCCACCAATTGTGCAAGTTCTCCCACCTAAAAAGATGAGAGAGGCCTGTAATTTTCATCATAGGTACACTTCAACTATGACAGACAAAATGAGAAAAAAAATCCAGAAAGTCGCATTGTAGGATTTTTTATGAATTTATTTGCAAATTATGGTGGAAAATAAGTATTTGGTCAATAATAAAAGTTTATCTCAATACTTTGGTATATACCCTTTGTTGGCAATGACAGAGGTGAAACATTTTCTGTAAGTCTTCACAAGGTTTTTACACACTGTTGCTGGTATTTTGGCCCATTCCTCCATGCAGATCTCCTCTAGAGCAGTGATGTTTTGGGGCTGTTGCTGGGCAACACAGACTTTCAACTCCCTCCAAAGATTTTCCATGGGGTTGACATCTGGAGACTGGCTAGGCCACTCCAGGACCTTGAAATGCTTCTTACGAAGCCACTCCTTCATTGCCCGTGCGGTGTGTTTGGGATCATTGTCATGCTGAAAGACCCAGCCACGTGTCATCTTCAATGCCCTTGCTGATGGTAGGCTTTGTTACAGCTCTCTGCAAGTCATTCACTAGATCCCCCCGTGTGGTTCTGGGATTTTTGCTCACCGTTCTTGTGATCATTTTGACCCCACGGGGTGAGATCTTGCGTTGAGCCCCAGATCGAGGGAGATTATCAGTGGTCTTGTATGTCTTCCATTTCCTAATAATTGCTCCCACAGTTGATTTCTTAAAACCAAGCTGCTTACCTATTGCAGATTCAGTCTTCCCAGCCTGGTGCAGGTCTACAATTTTGTTTCTGGTGTCCTTTGACAGCTCTTTGGTCTTGGCCACAGTGGAGTTTGGAGTGTGACTGTTTGAGGTTGTGGACAGGTGTCTTTTATACTGATAACAAGTTCAAACAGGTGCCATTAATACAGGTAACGAGTGGAGGACAGAGGAGCCCCTTAAAAAAGAAGTTACAGGTCTGTAAGAGCCAGAAATCTTGCTTGTTTGTAGGTGACCAAATACTTATTTTCCACCATAATTTGCAAATAAATTCATTAAAAATCCTACAATGTGATTTTCTGGATTTTTTTTTCTCATTTTGTCTGTCATAGTTGAAGTGTACCTGTGATTAAAGTTACAGGCCTCTCTCATCTTTTTAAGTGGGAGAACTTGCACAATTGGTGGCTGACTAAATACTTTTTTGCCCCACTGTAAATATACAGACACAATTAATACCAACCCTGAACAAATTATATTTCCTTTCGTTATACAGTTTTAAAGGAAAATAATTTACACAGCGCTGAGGTATAACCTAATCTTTTGTTAATAGAGGTGGGAGATACTTAGCTTGGCCTTCAGCCTTCATGCTCCACTGGGCCTGAATTGCACTATTGTACAGTACCATGCTTCAGTGCTAATACTCTGCAAGCTTCTCCTATCCTACCTCCGTAAAATCAGTTTTATAGTGAGCACCGCTCTTCGGGGGCATCAAAGGTGAAAAGGCTATCCCAGTCAGGTTTGTCACCTGCCATAACATGGTCTATTCTATTGCAACAAGACCTCACAAACTCGTGTCGACTCTTGACGTTTGTCCAAGTGGTGCAAATGGCAAGTTGCGACATTAAAATGTGAGATTATGCAGCATGGCTTTGTCAGACATCAGAATTTTCTTCTGTCTGATTTTGGCCTATGTCAGCAGGGGTTAATTGGCTGAGTGTCTTGGCAAGGCCAAGAGCTGTCAGAACCTTCAGAAGAGGATCACTTTATTTACAAAATAAAAAAAAGCCAAATCTAGGATATGACCTGGCCTCTGTGGACTTCAAGCGGCACTGTCGAGAGGAGGCATCGCAGGTGGCCAGAAACTAATCTCACATTTAACGGTTGTATAGCACCTTTCACTACAGCTTTGCGGTTTGACGATTGTGTCTTTTGGACAAACATTGGTGAAATATAGCAGTGAGATGTGAGATCATGTTGTTGGGAGACGATGGTAAGCGAAGCCATACTGACTGCCAGGACAGAATTCATAGTCTCATGAAAGGATGCTCGGCCAGCTTTTGTTGGCCACCATCGATCTCATCAGTAGGACAATCAATTTAGCTGACCGACGAGATAGATCCATCACCAGGGAAAGAGTTACAGCCCGGTTTGTGGATTTAACGGTGGACAAACTTCAGAATGCCAGCTAGGCTTGCCTGTGACGTAGATAGTAAATCTTCTGTTGTTCCTCGCACCTTGTAAAATAATAATCTTCTCCCTCAGGAAAATTCTACTTCACTCCGTAGCTATGGCTATTCACTACTCAAGATAAGAGACGACACAGTCACTGCTATCTAGATAAATGAATTTGACATGAGCATATTAATTTGCTAAACACTAGCCAACAGTCAATTAATTAGATGGCGTTTCAAAGCGCAATAGCCTTCGTAGCCAGAGTCATATGAATGTGGCTCGTATCACATGCAACAACGTCATTAAATATTTCTACTGGTAGCAAGGATTCCCTACCGCCTAGTTTTCATATTATTTCATATCCCTATTATTTTCCCTTGCGATCCTATTATGCCACTCTAGACTACAGGTACCTATCCACAATGTATGTGTCTCTCCGTGTATGTTCCTGTATATAGGCGGTGGCTCGGCAACTGTTCTTTCTGCTCAGCACATCAAATGATGGAATCCGTTTAATAATTATTCATCAGTGTGCAGTGCACCATGTGACCACTTTCCTGGGAGCATGACATCATCGGAGGATGTCATTCTTACAAGAAGTGGGTTGATGCCTGGTGAGAGGAGAATGATGTCACCCCCCTGAATGCATGTGTACGTCTGGTGTCCTTTCTAGTTTACTGTAATGTAGCTTACTGTACTGTCTCACACATGTTCTTTGTCAAAGCCAACCGTGAACCATTGTGATTGTGTGAAGCCCACTGAGTGAACTGTACTATGAATATAACGGCTCATTGTAACATGGGCTAAAAATGATCTTAATGCTTAATGGAAGGCAATCCCCACATCAGTTAATATCTCTGTGATCTCAGTGCAGAGTTGTGGTGTGAATACAGGGTAGTAAAGGATTTGCAGGCTTTGTCTGCCTTTGGTATCTTCCTGCCCTTGATGGCCTACTTACACCCACACACTGCAGGCTGTGGAGATAGCTGCAGAAATTTATCACAGCTGCAATCCAGCACACCATGTGGAGGATAGGACTAGACAGGGGTCTGACAGGGAAGACCAATCAATGCAACCCACAAAATATAGCCTACATAAAACGATAATAGGGTGCCTCTACATATGACGCATCCTATACTCACAGGGCTTTCCATCTCATCACACAAGCATGCCTGCACACACACCCCCACCCTCAAAAGCAATAAAACTGCCCTTCTTTAGACTAGTTGAGTATATGGAGCATCAGCATTTGTGGGTACAATTACAGGCTCAAAATGGCCAGAAACAAATACTTTTCTTCTGAAACTCGTCAGTCTATTCTTGTTCTGAGAAATGAAGGCTATTCCATTCGAGAAATTGCCAAGAAACTGAAGATCTCGTACAACGCTGTGTACTACTCCCTTCACAGAACAGCGTAAAATGGCTCTAACCAGAATAGAAAGAGGAATGGGAGGCCCCGGTGCACAACTGAGCAAGAGTACAAGTTGAAGAGGTGACTCTGGGATGTACAAGAGCAAGAGTACAAGAGGCGACTCTGGGATGCTGGCCGGAGTTGCAAAGGAAGAAAATATTAAGATGGGCAAAAGAACACAGACACTGGACAGAGGAGACAGGACAGAGGAGCATCCCGGAGTCGCCTCTTCACTGTTGACACTGAGACTGGGGTTTTGCGGGTACTATTTAATGAAGCTGCCAGTTGAGGACTTGTGAGGCATCAGTTTATTACTTTACTTTTTTTAAACTGCATTGTTGGTTAGGACTTGTAAATCAGCATTTCACTGTAAGGTCTACCTGTTGCATTTGGCGCATGTGACATACAATTTGATTTCATTTTAAATTATCTTTACAATATAAACACATCTGCTTACTATAATAGAAGGAAAAAAGGTAGGTTTTGGTGAAAAGAGGTTTTGTTTCCTTTACATGCAAAACAGTCCACAGTTAGACAAGGACATGCTCCAGGTGTCAAACTGTGTTTCACTGATGAATCAGACTGTCATCTCTGTCAGGGAACAAACAACCTGCTAAGAACAGTTACCCACCTCTGCTTTGGTTGTGTGCCTCTCATAAAGAATCAAGTTTTAAGTTTTATTAGTCGTAGGTACAGGATACACATGGTATACAGTGTCCAACAAAATGCTTACCTACAGGTTCCTTCTCCACAATGCAACAACAATAAGAAATAAAAGATAAGAATACCAACATAAAGTAAATGGCTCAGTAGAATAAACATTTTAGCACAAGTATAATACAGGAAGGCACAATTTATAGTCCAATATTTACATGTGTTTTGGGGGGGATTGGGGTGTTTAAATGGTGCAGTATTTAGCAATCACCCAGGGAATCACCCAAGGAATTAGAGAGTAATTATCCCAGACCAAGTCTGTTTTTGACACCCAAATCTCAGTCCTTCGATTGCATGCCTCTGGGAGTATTGCCTAACAATCTACTCTACGAAGCCACCGACGCAATGTGAGTCACAGCGTTGAACCAGTTCCAAACTGGCCGCGCTGGGGCTTGCATCACTGGGAGGAAATCCTGGTTGATTTCTTTAGAAACGCAGTTGCACAGATTACCCTAGAGGGCCTTCCAATACATTATTTATGCATGCCAGAATTGCTCAAATATGGCTTCTCTCTTTTTTTAAATATTTTTTTTACTTGCAATCTTTAACCAAAAACAAATACAGTGGGGCAAAAAAGTATTTAGTCAGCCACCAATTGTGCAAGTTCTCCCACTTAAAAAGATCAGAGAGGCCTGTAATTTTCATCATAGGTACACTTCAACTATGACAGACAAAATGAGAAGAAAAAAAATCCAGAAAATCACATTGTAGGATTTTTTATGAATTTATTTGCAAATTATGGTGGGAAATAAGTATTTGGTCAATAATAAAAGTTTATCTCAATACTTTGTTATATACCCTTTGTTGGCAATGACAGAGGTCAAACGTTTTCTGTAAGTCTTCACAAGGTTTTCACACACTGTTGCTGGTATTTTGGCCCATTCCTCCATGCAGATCTCCTCTAGGGCAGTGCATATAAGCTATACAGCCGGATGAAAAAAATAACAAATAAGAAGGCAAAAATATATATACACATTAGTTGTTTTTTCACTTAAAGAAAACATGCAGCAAACATATCTGGCCAGGTGACACACAGACAGCTGTGTCTGTATTTATACTGTATGTCGACGATGAGTTCACTCCTTTTTTCAACTTTAATAATTTCACATTGTCCTCCAAAGCAATGTCATGATAATTTTCCCATTATGAATATGTTATTATTAATGCCTCTGGGACTAAATACTATTAATAAGTATTTTTATTAGACTAATTACTAATTAAAGCTGCAATATATAACTTTTTGGGTGATCAATCAAATGTACATAGAAATGTGAAATATAGATCTGGTAGATATGTACTATGTAGCTATTTCTATGCTTCCCATTTCATTTTTGTGTCTTTTACTTTTTGTACACCAGCTTCAAACAATCTGAAAATACAATATTTTGTGTTATGGAACATATATTTGACAGTGGTTTAGATGGTACAATGATTATCTACACTATACCTTGTTTTGTCACATAAACTGAAATTTAAGCAACATTTTTACAACCAGGAAATGGCAGAGCGATTTATGCATAGTGCACATTTAATTGTGCATTGTCAACCATGTTATATTGTGTTGGAGACATTTTTATTATAATTGTGTTTTTAATGGTTATTAGAAAAGTGTTATTATTTGGTAGGCGGTAGTTCCCGTGACGATATTGTCTCATGCATAACCTACGCCACTCCCTTCTCCAAACCTAGAGGACCGCGGTTCAGTTCAGTACATGTGGGAGAGAAGAGACAGCGCTGGGAAACATACTGGACTTCAATGACAAGGAACTTTTTCAGCATTCTGACATTGCTTTAACAGTATGGTCTACAACAGTAGCTTATGATCCGCACTTGAATTTGTGAAGGAATTAGGCAATCTATTGGCTAGCATATTGAGTCCTCAACTTCGGTATTTGTTGCATAGTAATTCACTGACTGGTAACTATCGGCTACTGGGAAATCGGCGACTTAAAGAGGAACCAAAATATCAAGTAAGGCACAGTTAATTAATGTTCTCTTCTAAATGTTTGAATTATAGCCTACTATTTAGAGCAGTACGCGCTTTCAAGATAAGTGCAACATTCTAGAATATTTGTAGTCCATGTGTAAGAACTCAAGGGGCTAATTTTTGTGGTATTTTATGGGGATTCCTGGAGTCCACATAAAACATGACTAAACAGAACATGAATAAACAAGAACAGCTCAAGTACAAAACGAAATGCATTTTAAAACGGCACACATAGTCGACATACAGTATAAATACAGACACAGCTGTCTGTGTGTCACCTGGCCAGATATGTTTGCTGCATGTCTTTCTTAGTGAAAAAACAACTAATGTGTATATATATTTTTGCCTTGTTATTTTTTTCATCCAGGCTGTATAGCTTATATGCATATATTTGTTTTTAGTTAAAGATTGCAAGTTAAAAAAAAGAAAAAAAAAGAGAAAACAAACTCTCTTATAGCCATATTTGAGCAATTCTGGCATGCATAAATAATGTATTGGAAGGCCCTCTAGAGTAATCTGTGCAACTGCTTTTCTAAAGAAATCAACCAGGATTTCCTCCCGGTGATGCAAGCCCCAGCGCGCCCAGTTTGGAACTGGTTCAACGCTGTGACTCACATTGCGTCGGTGGCTTCGTAGAGTAGGTTGTTAGGCAATACTCACAGAGGCATGCAATCGAAGGACTGAGATTTGTGTGTCAAAAACAGACTTCACACCTTTTTATAGGAGAATTCATCTACATTGATGTTCAGGCAATGGATGAAATTCAGCAGGTTCGCGTTTTTCCTCATGAATCTTGCTCTGAAGGCAGCTCTGCATTTCCACGTCATTTCACCAACAAACATTAAATATCATGACGTTGAATCAACGTTTGGAAATGGTTGGATTTGAAGAAGGCATCAACATAAGGGAATTTCGTAGGTTAAAGGGGGACTTTTAATCTAAATCCAATGACATGGTAAAATGTGAAGTTGATTTTGCTTTTAATTCACTTTAGTTGACAACTCAACCAAATGTAAATCAAACCTAGATGTTGAACTGACATGTGGGTGGTCACTAGCTGACAGCCACAAAGTTATACAATCGGATTAGAAACCTAACCCTAACCACACTGATAACCCAAATGCCTAACCCTAACCTTAAATGAAGACCGAAAAGCACCTTTTTGTATTCGTACATTTTTACAATATAGTACATTTTTAACTTGCAGCTGGCCTATCTAAGGGGAAAGTCGCGCAGTTCTGCTCGTGACAATGTGTCAACCTGCTGAAATTCAAGCAGTACTCAAAATGAGATGAGCGATTTGATTTGGCCACTGATCTATGTGAATACCCATTAGGTGCTTTATCAAATCTGGACCACATTTGTTTATCAAATCTTGATGGTTTTCCATTTGACTAGTGATTAACATTAATTTATTTTCTGGTCATTTGAAATTTGTGATACGCCTACCACCATATGTTGTTATTGTCATTGGCAGAGTACAACTTGTTTTGATATGTGATCTAATGAATATGAGGCATGTGTGTACCAGCACGGGCTGTGATGGAGAGGATACACTTTTTTCATTTTTTTTTTCTCATTTAGGGCCGATCATGCCCAATGCTTCCTTCTCATCATTATATTGATGGCAGTTTGATAACACACACACACACACACACACACACAGAGGTTGTTATATCACATTGAATAACACCTAGTCCAGTTGTTATTGCTCAGTGGCCTAACTCATCCCTATGGATTGTCTAGGAATAGGTCTCTCAGCTGCAGGTGGCCACTTGGCTGAGTAGCTGTCCATCCATGGTACTTTATTGTAACCTGGGATGTTATTGTTTTGAACAAGAGAACCAATTAATTAATGGATGCAGTCATTGATCTGTATTTGTTTGGAGTAATGCTTGCAAAGGGTAAGATATTGATGTTTGGTGTGGGTATCAAGTCACCAGACTAGGTAAAAACACTTTCTCATTACTGAGTGAGTCAAATAGGGCAGCAGGTAGCCTAGCGGTTAGAGCATTGGGCCAGTAAACGAAAGGTTGCTAGTTAGAATCCCATAGCCGTGAACATATTCATGGCTCAGTCATGTCCACTGTAGCTCATTATAAACTCAGAAAAAAAAGAAAAGTCCCTTTTTCAGGACCATGTCTTTTTAAAGATAATTCATAAAAATCCAAATAACTTCACAGATCTTCATTGTAAAGGGTTTAAACACAGTTTCCCATGCTTGTTCAATGAACCATAAACAATTAATCATCATGCACCTATGGAATGGTCGTTAAGACACTAACAGCTTACAGACGGTAGGCACAGTTATGAAAACTTAGGACACTAAAGAGGCCTTTCTACTGACTCTGGAAAAACACCAAAAGAAAGATGCCCAGGGTCCCTGCTCATCTGCGTGAACGTGCCTTAGGAATGCTGCAAGGAGGCATGAGGACTGCAGATGTGGCCAGGGCAATAAATTGCAATGTCCGCACTGTGAGACGCCTAAGACAGAGCTACAGAAGGACAGGACGGACAGCTGATTGTCCTCGTAGTGGCAGACCACATGTAACAACACCTGCACAGGATCGGTACATTAAAAAATCACATCTGCGGGACAGGTACAGGATGGCAACAACTACCTGAGTTACACCAGGAACACACAATCCCTCCATCAGTGCTCAGACTGTCTGCAATAGGCTGAGAGAGGCTGGACTGAGGGCTTGTAGGCCTGTTGTCTGGTGAGGACCTGCCTTACATCACCGACAACAACGTCGCCTATGGGCACAAACCCACTGTCGTTGGACCAGACAGGACTGGCAAAAGTGCTCTTCACTGACGAGTCACGGTTTTGTCTCACCAGGGATGATGGTCGGATTCGCGTTTATTGTCAAAGGAATGAGCATTACACCGAGGCCTGTACTCTGGAGCGGGATTGATTTGGAGGTGGAGGGTCCGTCATGGTCTGGGGTGGTGTGTCACAGCATCATCGGACTGTGCTTGTTGTCATTGCAGGCAATCTCAACGCTGTGCGTTACAGGGAAGACATCCTCCTCCCTCGTGTGGTACACTTCCTGCAGGTTCATACTGACATGACCCTCCAGCATGACAATGCCACCAGCCATACTGCTTGTTCTGTGTTTGATTTCCTGCAAGACAGGAATGTCAGTGTTCTGCCATGGCCAGCAAAGAGCCCGGATGGGACCTGTAGGATCGGAGGGCGAGGGCTAGGAAGTTATATTATTAGTAATCATTACACTATTTGAGAAGTGTTTATCTGCCTATCCCTCCCATGTTTTCCAGGGTTGTTAGGTGCACCTGCACACAGCTGACCTTTGGTTTTGTCTATGGATGGAAGGGACTTTTCGTAGCTGGTTAGGAGAACTTACGCAGTTAACAGAATTTAATGTTGCAGGTTAGGAGAATTAGGTTAAGGTTAGGAAAAGGGTTGGGGTTAGATAATTTTATCTCGTCTGCCAATCGGCAAATCAGATCATGACTCCCTACTCCTGCTTGCTGTTTACAAGCATAAACTCAAACGGGAAGTACCCGTGACTTGCTCTGTTGAGAAATGAGAATCCGAGATTATGCCACAAGACTGCTTTGCTAGCGCTGATTGGAATATGTTTAGAAAGTCATGTTTAGAGTCCGAGCTAAACACCTCCGTCACCGGCTTCATTAGAAAATGCGTCAGCGATATTGTCCCCACGGTGAGAGTTCGCTCCTTCCCCAATCAAAAGCCCTGGATTAACACAGAGGTTGGTGCTAAACTAAAGAAGAGGGCTACCTCACCCAGAGCTATCGTATACAACCCTGAGACTATAGTTGCGGACAAGAATAAGTACAATAATTCCTGCAACGACCTCCGCAGAGTTATCAAACAAGCAAAAGGACACTATAGGAATAAGGTGAAATCATATTACACAGGCTCTGACGCCTGCCGCATGTGGCAGGGGCTACAGACCATTACCGTTTATGAAGAAGGACCCAGCCGCATTTTATGCCCCTTTGATGATGACAACAACATCATCATCATGCCGAGTTTGACGGCCGTCACCGACCAAGAGAATGAGCGATCTCGCTCTCCGAGGCAGATGTGAGAGAGGTCTTTAATCAGGCCAAAACCCGCAAGGCCGCGGGGCCCGGCGGTATTCCAGGTCGCGTTCTCAGAGCATACGCAGAATAGCTGGCATATTCAGTCAATTTCAACCTCCTTATCCCAGTCTAATCCCCACATGTTTTAAGATCACCACCATCATTCCTGGCCCCAAGAACTCTAAGGCTTCATGCCTACTTATATGACTACTTATATGACCACTGACTTACAGTGGGGCAAAAAAGTATTGTCAGCCACCAATTGGGGCATAAAAGTGTTTAGTCAGCCACCAATTGTGCAAGTTCTCCCACTTAAAAAGATGAGAGGCCTGTGATTTTCATCATAGGTACACTTCAACTATGACAGACAAAATTAGATTGTAGGATTTTTTATGAATTTACACGCACGTTCTCCTAATCTTTTTAGGTTCTCGATAGCACCCCCCGCCCCCCTTTGCCCTTAATTCGTTGGAGCATGGACTCTACAAGGTGTTGACGCATTCCACAGGGATGTTGGCCCATGTTGACTCCAATGCTTCCATCAGCTGTCTCAAATTGGCCGTATGTCCTTTGAGTGGTGGGACCATTCTTGATGCACACGGGAAACTGTTGAGAGTGAAACACAAACCGGTGTGCCAGGCACCTACTACCATACCCCGTTCTAAGGCCATTAAATCTGTCTTACACATTCACCCTCTGAATGGCACACATACACAATCCATGTAGCCTAGTGGTTAGAGCGTTGGACTAGTAACCAAAAGGTTGCAAGTTCAAATCCCCAAGCTGACAAGTTACAAATCTGTTGTTCTGGCCCTGAACAGGCAGTTAACCCACTGTTCCTAGGCAGTCGTTGAAAATAAGAACTTGTTCTTAACTGACTTGCCTAGTTAAATAAAGGTAAAATACATTTTGAAAAATGTATCAATTGTCTTAAAAATCCTTCTTTAACCTGTCTCCACTTCGTCTACACTGATTTACCAAGGGACATCAATAAGGGATCATAGCTTTCACCTGGTCAGTCTTTCATGGAAAGAGCAGGTGTCCATAATGTTTTGTACACATTGTATATCGTTGTGTTGTCTTCCTAACTGGTCCCTAAGGTTCTCTCTATCTCTGTTCCCTCCCCAGTGAGCGTTATCTCACTCACAGAGGCCATGTGCACCAACTCTCACTCATGAAGACAATGTAAGTATGATTGATGGTGGTGAACTTGAATATGAAATGGAATTAATGTGGCATGGGATTGAACTTTAGCATGTGTGATTTAAAACGCAGGCAGGCACCATGTTTATACAGCATGTAATGTAGGTTAGTGTTGTTTATTCTGTGTTAATGTTATTTACTGTACTGCCTATGTCATCAAAGGAGGGTTGGGGTTGGACTATATAGTGGTTTATGATATGAATGCTATAGTCATTTAAGTGTGAATGGGGAAGGGAATTGTACTTTTTGAAAAATTACTCAGCAATTGTACATTCAGAAGCTGACAAACCTTCGTACAGCTGCAGGCTCGTTAAACAGTACAGTATCATCCATTCTAATCTTCCATGAGGAAGTTTCTGTGGTGTAGAGATCAGTCAAGCCTGTGCCTGCAGATGAGCAGACAACACCCAGGCCATTACAGCAGAATACTGTGGTCATGGTGTGGTGACTATTACTAAAGGCTCTGACAAAGTTCAGTAAAACCCTCTGTTCTCCTGTCAAATGAGTTTTCAGTGTTGGATTGAGTTAAGATTGCATAGACTGTATGTGTTTTACATATCTTTCTCTCTTTATCTATGTTTCTATCTCTCTACGGGTTCTCTCTTCATACACCCGTACGTACCTCTCTTTCGCTCTCTCCCTCCTTCCCTCTCTTTCTCTATCTCTGCAGGATCCTGTCTGCAATGTTGACATTCCTGGTGCATATTCTCATCATCTCCCACAGTGAGTTGAGTTCCTTTCCCGTTAGTTCAGATTCTTCTATCTCACTGCATCCATCCACATTTACCTCCCATGTGGCTCTGCCTGTAGTCACACAACTTCACTATCCCCAGGAAAGCTTTCCCTTAGACTAAAATAATGAACAGCAAACATTTCAGCAGCAATGCCACATGTAATTACATCCGGCAGCAATTTTCTGGAACCTTCACGTGCCAGAACGTACAGAACAGTACACTCATACGCATATATACAGAAACATAGGTCATCTTCCCATACAATCACGCCCCTACTTACAATACAGTCCATTATTGGCAGAATAAAAAGGGCCATTGAGTGTTGCATTTCATTGGTGTGACACTGAGTGATCTAAATAGAAGTATGCCGGTCTCTGTGTTTAGCTGTCTTTGTAATGTTGTACATCATCCAATGTGTTTGGCAATAATCCTTCTACCACACAAGTGAAACACAGAATAGATCGTTCAGCAGGGCATAATGTCTCCTGACCACAAAAATGGCCCATATTCAACCAAATAGACACACACAAATATATTTCCCCCATGAAAAGTAGAAATGAAATTGGAACCGCACACATGATTGCTGCACCACATACCTTTTAATGTGGCTAGTTAGACAACAAATTGATCCTAGAAGGGGATCTTTGTCAGGTAAAGTAGCAGTCCTTTGTGTGTACATGTGGGCAAGCGTCTTTGTGTTATTGAGAACACTCCGTCTTTGGGAATCAGTATACAACAGACATCCCTTTTGTAATGTCTATCCCAAGCTAGCATGCTATGGGGAGACTGGGAGGGTGGATGGGCGACTAATAGGTGGAATGAACCATAGTCTTGTCAGTCACATTGTTTTACCTGGTTGACAAAGAAGCATGTACAGTATGAATCCTTGAGCTGGTAGAAATCCTCTGGTATAGGCTGAGGTTACCAGAGTTCATTCTAGTAAAGGTCTCTGAACAATATTGTAGCCTTTTTATAATACTTTTACCAACTTCATGAACATCTCTTGATATCTTCACAATTCGGTCTGAAATTAATGTACTAATTTAATTCATATCAATGTCGTCTTTGAATACCATGCTGAGAATCAAACCCACAACTATGGTATTACCAGCACCATATAACCCAGCCACAACTTCTGTCCAGTGTCTGATGTAATTTCCTGTCAACCATGTTTACTTCCCGTTTTTGCCTCAGGTGCTGTGTTGGTGGAGCCTGTGGAAGTATCCCCCCATGGAGACCTTCTAGACCTCCCCTGGCAGACAGAGCTCTGCTGTTCCTCAACCCCAGCCCAACTTCACCACGGAGGAGAGGAAGAAGACAGGGGGTCTGCACCATCTGATACGGGACACCCACACACCCTTCAGTGCCTCTTCAGGAACTTCACAAGCACACTAGGACCTCACCCGGAGTCTGAACTCAGCAGAGGTAAGCGTCCTGCTCTGTTTTACTGACATGACATCACAGAAGGCTGGAAACAATTTGTTTGATGTATTTACCACTCCATTGATTCTGCTCCAGTCATTACCACCAGCCTGTTCTCCCTAATTAAGGTGCCACCAACCTCCTGTGCATGATATTTACTGGGTGAGAGTTCTGTCTTTCTACTGCCCTGGGACCATATTCACAAAGCAAGATGCTGACCGAGGATCAAATACCTTTTAAACCATAATGAAAAAGAGCAAGGAATTGATTCTAGATCAGCACTCCTATTCTGAGACAATTTGTATATACTGGACTTGGACAGCTGGATAAATGTGTTTTCATTTCTCTGAATGGTGCGTAATAAAACAGCCTGTGACCACTTAACTGCACTGAGGAAGAGAACATTGAGGCTCATTCAATTGAATAGGGGCCAATTAACTGGAGTGATAAGATGGCCTCTGTGCACTTGAGTGTGGTGTTCTTCTCTGTTTGGAGGTGGCGGTGGAAGTGGGAGGTGGTAACACAAACTAAAGATCTGTGTGTGCATCCGTGAATATGTGTGTTTTAACAACAGGAAGCAAAGGCTCAGGGTGAAGGATTTATTAATGAGATCGATAGCTTGGTGGTAGCCTCTGACGTGTGCTAATGCTAATCGATGGATATTAGATGACGCTACCCACAGCCGGTGGCTCTGGCATTTAAAGAGGGGACGTTTTGAAAACGGTCTCATGAATCGTTGACAATAACTGTGCAGAGGTAAAATGGTGTGAGTGGGTGTTACGTTTTCTTCTCCAATGACATGGTGATTCAGCTCAGGTAGACCTGAGGTCCTAAGTGTGAGTAAGAGGGGGAATGGATGATAAACAATGCCGTTGGCCAGATTCTAGGGCTTCTTTTTCAGAATATGTTCCAGGGCTTGCTATGACTGTCCTAATTAGTTGTGGGTTTATTCAGCTGTGTGTGTGTGTGTGCTTTGCGTGGGGTTGGTGAGTTCATATATTAGGGTTTACAGTGACCAAACAGACAGAGTATGTGCCTGTGTTGATGCTAATATGCTAAATGAACTTCTCTCCAGCCACCTGTTGGGACATCCTGTGCCGTGTTGATGAGACCTGGGATAATGTAATATGTGATCTAAAGCACCCAGCCACTTCCTCAGACACCTCCATTCCTGGGTCAGTGGCACTTAGCTTGCAGCACTTAACGTGAGTATCAATTTCAATTCAACCTGCTGCTATTGTCTAGAGTTTGTCCTCTCCTCTCCCATCCTGTTTGTTATTCTTGTCTAGTGTTGGCTCAAAGATGTGCCTGAGGCAGTAAGAGCTCAGGTGGGGGTCTGAGGTGTGTGTGTGTGTCCGTGCCTGTCTGTGCATGCAATGTGACTGGCAGAGCGTATGGAGCAGGCTGAGACTGTGATAATTGGCCTTTTGGCCCATCGCATATTTTGCAAATAATTAGGCAAAATATCACAATGGTGTTTTTACTTGTTGTTTTCATTACTTTCATGTGGATTGCACCTAGCCTGGTCCTAGATGTTTGTGATCCTTTCAAACATGGCATGACAAGGAGTTGATAGCACAAACAGATCTGGGACCAGGCTAGGTTGCAACCTGACCTGTGCTTAGTCTATGATTAGCACACTACACTAGCCTCTTATCTTTACTGACTGAAAGTATATTTATTTAAGCTGGGTTTAGGACACAGGGCTAAACGTGGTACATATGGGTGAAGCAGTCCATGTCCTCATCTGGCGAAGTGCATAAATGTCTTGTCTATTTCAGAACACTGCCTGACATTGAGGTTAACTCCACACATGGGACTGACTGTGTGGGAGAGGATTCCATCACCTGTTCTGTTGCTCTCCATGTGGTCAGCAGTATCGTCGTGGTGACAGCCAATGTGTCCAACACCACAGCGGGTCCCCTGGTGATGCTCAGTGTCCCTCCAAGGACGTCTCAGCGTCTCTGTAAGGAGTGTGAATGTACCTGATCTCCCTCTCAACCTCTCTTCTGAAGATGTTAGAGGATGTCAATTGCTTTAATGGCTTATCTATCTGGTCTTCATATTCTGAGGTCAATGCATATCACTTAACATTTACCAAGTACCAGCGTGCTGCCTGGCGAGCTGGCACTGTTTATTATGTAGGCTAGCGGTATCTAGGGAGCCATTTGTACCATGAGGAAACTGGGGAGTTATTTGTTTAGGCTTAAAGACCACATACACACTTGTACAGTATAGTGAGTGTAACGGGCAGCTTCAGTAGGTCTGATACCAGCTGCCCTTTGGGACTTCCAGGCAGGCCAAGATTAGTGTTTACTCTGGTCCCAGGAACCATGGTGATGAGCTGGAGATCTCTCCACTGATGGGAAACGCATACCTTGTTTGCTCAATCTAAGCTCTTTGCGGCCTTGTTGGTCAATGGAACATTGGTTTGATGCAAGTAGAAATTGTGCAAATATTGAGTTTTAAAAGCCTTAAATTAATTGAAGTGTCATTTAATTTAGATCACATGGAACATTATTATAGGTCAGATTTTTTTTATATGAATATGAATTTTTATACTTGCTAAAGGGCCAAAATTCAGTGTTTTGACATGCTTTGTACATCCTCTGACTTCTAGGAAGATTTTAGCACACTTGGTCACCTCCCTGACCAAGGCCCTTCTCCCCCGATTGCTCAGTTTAGCCGGGCGGCCAGCTCGAGGAAGAGTCTTGGTGGTTCCAAACTTCTTCCATTTAATAATGGAGGCCACTGTTCTTGGTTATCTTAAATGCTGCAGAATTATTATTTTTTTCCTTCCCCAGATCTGTGCTTCAACACAATCCTATCTCTGAGCTCTATAGACAATTCCTTTGACCTCATGGCTTAATTTTTGCTCTGACATACGCACCGTCAACCGAGAAAGGTTGCCGACTCCTCATGTAGCCTATTACCGACAACTTCAAGAGAGTAATGGCAGAATGCGAAAGCTAGCAGGAGCGGGAGGAAAATAATTGGGTCAGGTTTTATTCTTCCGGTTATCTAGATCTCTGGCCACCTCTTGAGATGTTTGTCTTACTTCATCAAACCATAAGCTTAAAGCATCAGACAAGCTCAATGCATATAATTTTTATTCAAACACATAGGGTGTATCTCTATATGGAAAAATACACGTTGAAACATTTCGACCAATCAATTGGTAGAAAGAACAGATGACTTTTGGTTGACTAAGATATTGTTTTTGTCGGGGACAGCCCTATAATTATCACACTTTTCTGTTTTATAAGATGGGTTACAAATAACGCCCCTGTCAAGTCAATCACTGGTAAACACGAACCTCAAAATGAACAAAGCAGTTTAAATACCAGGAAGATGCATCTCACTGTCAAATACTGTAATATATGTTAAAATTCCAGGAAGAAATTGCGAAAGGGTGTCTTCTACTCTGCCTTGGTACTGGGTTGCATTTTCAGTTATTTGAATTAAATTGAGGTATTGTTACGTCCGTTGAATGAATGAGACCAAAGCGCAGCGTGGGAAAGTGTTCATGATATTTAATGCTGAAACACCGGCAAAACAACAAAATATACAAGAACGTAAAGTTCTGCAGGGCTATACAGCTACTGTGCAAAAACAAGATCCCACAAACTCAGGTGGAAAACAGGCTGCCTAAGTATGATTCCCAATCAGAGAGCGATAGACAGCTGCCTCAGGATTGGGAACCATACCCGGCCAACAAAGAAATAGAGAACTAGAATGCCCACCCAAATCACACCCTGACCTAATCAAATTGAGAAATTAACAGGCTCTCTAAGGTCAGGGTGTGACAGGTATTGATTTTCCTGACATGAGGAGCTTGGCGTTATTGATCGGTATTCAGTAAGAAGCCAATGGACCACTAAAGTCGAGATGCTGTCTTTCAGATAGACGTTATTATATCATGTTCATACACCACTGAGCCTGTCATCTCATATACGTTTCTGCTCATTTCATCATTTGGCTGCCCTGTATGAAGCCTGTTTGAGTCTATAACCAATGCAGTTATTAGGGACAATCAATGTGTCACCAATGGCTGTTACAGTACTGTATGTGCCTGAGACTGTCTCTGCAGTGTAGAAATACAGATATCACTTGTTTGTTAATGAGAATGTTCCTGTGCTGGAAATGCAGATGAGCTTGATGAAAACCTGCACAAACACACGGTTATATACTGAACAAAAATAGAAACGTAACATGCAACAATTTTTAGATTTTCCTGAGTTACAGTTTATATAAGGAAATCAGTCAATTGAAATAAAATCATTAGGCCCTAATCTATTGATTTCACATGACAGATACCTTTAAAATTTTTTAAAAAAAAGTAGGGGCCTGTAGAACGTTGTCCCACTCCTCTTTAATGGCTGTGCGAAGTTGCTGGATATTGGCAGGAACTGGAACATGCTGTCGTGCACGTCGATCCAGAGCATCCCAATGGGAGACAACTGGAGATTATGCAGGCCATGGTAGAACTGGGAGATGTTCAGCTTCCTGGAATTACGTGCAGATCCTTGCTAAAAGGAGTGGTGTATTATCATGCTGAAACATGAGGTGAAGGCAGCAGATGAATGACACAGCAAAGGGCCTCAGGATCTCGTCACGGTATCTCTGCGCATTTAAATTGCCATCGATAAAATGCACTCGTGTTCGTTGTCTGTAGCTTATGCCTGCCTGTAACCTAACCCCACCACCACTATGGGGCACTCTGTTCAAAACGTTGATATCAGTAAACCGCTCGCCCACATGACACCGACACACGTGGTCTGCGGTTGTGAGGGCGGTTGGACGTACTACCAAATTCTCTAAAATGACATTGGAGGCGGCTTATGGTAGAGAAATTAACATTCACGTCTCTGGCAACAGCTCTGGTGGACATTCCTACAGGCAGCATGCCAATTGCACGTTCCCTCAACTTGAGACCTCTGGAGTTGTGTTGCGTGATAAAACTGCACAGTTTAGGGTAGCCTTTTATTGTCCCCAGGTGCACCTGTTTAATCCCACCTGTCAATTGGATGAATTATCTTGGCAAAGGAGAAATGCTCACTAACGGATATAAACATATGTGTGCATGAAATTTGAGTGAAATAAGCTTTTTGTCCATATGGAACATATCTGTGATCTTTTATTTCAGCTCTTGAAACTAGGACTAACACTTTATATGTTGCGTTTATATTTTAGTTCAGTGTATTAACAGTATTGCACTTTTCATGTAGCCTACTTTTGTCCAGCTAATAGCCTAACCACCGATCAAGGAACATTACGGACTAAACTTTCAAATCATGTTGCTACAAAATACTGGTCAAATTAAGATCCGACATTGGATGCCATGATGACGATTATTAAGAATTTATTTTGTTTACCTTTTTATTTAACTAGGCAAGTCAGTTAAGAACAAATTCTAGGCTACCTGCCACCACCTCTCTAACCACTAGGCAACCTGCCACCACCTCTCTAACCACTAGGCAACCTGCCTCTAACCACTAAGCTATCTGCCACCACCTGCCACCCCTCTCTAACCACTTGGCTACCTGCCACCCCCTCTCTAACCACTAAGCTACCTGCCACCCCCTCTCTAACCACTAGGCTACCTGCCACACCCTCTCTAACCACTAGGCTACCTGCCACCCCCTCTCTAACCACTAGGCAACCTGCTGCCCATAATGATGACGATAATGGTGTTTCATAGTTTGGAGGATGATGAAGATGATTATGATTTGCTTGTGTTGTACAGGGAAACCAAGCCCACCACTGAACCTAACACACACCCAGACCACAGAGGGAGAGTTGATTCTGAGCTGGAGCGACCCACAGCCCCATGCCAGCCCTGTCCAACTGAGCTATGAGGTCCGATACAATACCTCCCAAAGTACCTCTCACCCCAACTGGCTGGTAAGAACACACTGGCCTCCAAGCAAACACATCTAAGTACAGGTCTTAAAGAAAATAAAGCTAAAGCCAATAATAATTCAACAGAGAACAAGAGCAAACACCTAGAGGATAGAGGATGTTGAAGAGTCTTAATGCCACTCATGGTTTTCTTAGATGTAGATATCATTTTCAGTTATGTTCTCAGTCATCACAATGCCATTTTGTATTTGTGTCAAATTGTCAATCCATGTTGACACTGCATTTTGCAGATGGAGTAACTTCTGTACGACATCTTGTGTTTCTCGCCCCTATTCCTCTGTTCCAGCACGTGAACGTGTCTGGAGCCCAGTGGGTGTCTCTGACTGGACTGAGGCCTGATCTGCAATACACTCTCCAGATCCGGTCTCACCACCCTGCTCTGCCTCACCTGTGGAGTGACTGGAGCCAGCAACATCGTATCCGTCTGGAAAGTGAGACCTCTCTCTCTACACAGAAACATACACACCATAAACACAGAGTTAACTTATCATACTCGCTTGACTTCTGCCTGCACAGTAAGACCTCTGCCTTGCCCTACTTACACACATTAAATATAGTCAGATAAAGTCCCCTCACATACTGTATACCTGCACAATAAAACCTCTGGTTACACAGCAATGTACACATATGCTTTAGTTATGTGCAGTTTGCCAATGATTCGTTCTTTTTGAACAACTCTTTTTACTCATGATTTGTTTTTCTGAGTAACTCGTTCATTTTAGTCGTTCGTTTGGCCTGCTGGCCTAAATGAATTCTACTGCAGGATTAATAAGTGCTCCTCCGGTGACTCCGGAGACGTGCTCCGATCAACGACTGTCTGTCATGTGCGCAGGCAAAATAGATCATGCTGCAGGCAACATAGAGAAGAAAAATATGTTTCAATTACAACTGATAGTTGAACAGTTAGATTGGGTAATGCTTAATGGTTGTGTTTTTGTATTATTATTGGGACCTACTGGCTTATTATAAGTTTATGGAATTTAACATCATGCTGTGTGTAACTGCTGACTTTCCATCAGCCCTATGCAGTGGTGTAGTGGTGCCTGGAGAAGCGGGTATATTCTAATTTAGCCTAAAAGTTCCCAAACGGCCTGCCCAGCGAAGGAAAGGCACCCGGTGTGAAAAATACTGTTTTCCTATGGAAAAACACTTTAGCTGGATGTAAAACTGCATGACTAAACCCTCTGCAAAAACATACGGAAAAATTACAGCCTTCTTCTGAGTTATCTTAGATTAGTTCAGAAGTAATTCTGGCTCTGTTCCTATGGTGGCTCATGTGGGACAAGCTTCAGTAACTGCCACATTTAACCACACCCCCAAGACTGAAATCAGTTTTTTCCACAATGAGCAACAGAGAAAGGAGAAGCTATTTTCCTAGCACACTGTCATAAATCATCTGTGGTTGATAGATTTTGCCCACACAAACACACACATATGGGGAGACTGGGATGGGTCTGTACCTGCTGCATACTACACTGTTAGAGACTTGAGGATTCATAGATATGCATTGCATTTCCATGCAGTCAATACTGTATACATTGTGTAACTTACCCAATTACCCAAATATGTTTGCTAACTTAGCAAACCTATTTGGGTAATTGGGTAAGTTAGCAAACATATTTGGGAAATTGGGTAACTTAGCAAACCTATTTGGTTTGGAACCCCTGGATGAGGAGACTGGGATGGGTCTGTAACTGCTGCATACTGTACTGTTAGAGACGCGATGATTCAGAAATATGCATTACATACACTTGCAGCCGATACAGTATACATTGGGTAACTTGGCCAACATATTTGTTTTGGAAATTGTGAAGTTGTCTCAGGTTGTCAGATGTAATGTCAAATATGGGGACAGGATCAAGGTGGCAATTAGGGAGCTGGATGGATTAATAAAGACAAAATTAGATTCGAATATGAAGGTGGGGATTATATCTTCATCAAAATAAAATTTTAGTCTAGTTGATCTCGCTCTCTCTCACACTCACTCTCACATATTTAATTATTACATATTTAATTTAAGCGCTTTATTAATTTTTATTGTTGATTATCTACTTCACTTGCTTTAACATTACCAAGATAATAAACAATACAAATGAACAGTAAACTTTACTCACAGAATTTCCAAAATAATAAAGACATTTCAAATGTTGTAAAGATGTGCAAATAGTTAAAGTACAAAAGGGAAAATAAATAAATATGGGTTGTATTTACAATGGTGTTTGTTCTTCACTAGTTGCCCTTTTCTTGTGGCAACAGGTCACACATCTTGCTGCTGTGATGCACACTGTGGAATTTCACCCAGTAGATATGAGTTTATTAGCTTATTCTCCCCTTTGTCTCTCTCACCCTCTCTCTCCCATCTCTCTCTCTCTCTCTCTCTCTGTCCCTCTCTCCCTCTCTGTGATGACTCATGCAGAGAGTTGGTTTTCGGAGGTTGTCTGTTTATGTCCAACCTCTCCTCCTATAGCTTTACTGCAGAGCTGTAGATTAATCTGTCAGCCCTCTCTGACTCACATGATGAAGGCTCTTCATAAAGGACAAAGACACAGAATGAAAGATGGGGACCACTGAGGGATTCTGCCCCAGTGTAGAAGTGATTATTGAAAACACACACACATAATGAAAGATGGGGACCACTGAGGGATTCTGCCCCAGTGTAGAAGTGATTATTGAAAAAACACACAGAAGAGCCAGGACAATGGAAATATACAGTTGAAGTGGAACGTTTCCATACACTTAGCTTGGAGACATTTAAAACTTGTTTTTCAACCACTACACACATTTCTTGTTAACAAACTATAGTTTTGGCAAGTCGGTTAGGACATCTACTTCATGCATGACACAAGTCATTTTACCAACAATTGTTTACAGACAGATTATTTGACTTATAATTCACTGTATCACAATTCCAGTGGGTCAGAAGTTTACAAACACTCAGTTGACTGTGCCTTTAAAGAGCTTGGAAAATTCCAGAAAATGTTGTCATGGCTTTAGAAGCTTCTGATAGGCTAATTGACATCATTTGAGTCAATTGGAGGTGTTCCTGTGGATGTATTTCAAGGCCTACCTTCAAACTCTTTGCTTGACATTATGGAAAATAAAAAGGACTCAGCCAAGACCTCAGGAAAAAAAATTGTAGACCTCCACAAGTCTGGTTCATCCTTGGGAGCAATTTCCAAATGCCTGAAGGTACCACGTTCATCTGTACAAAGAATAGTAGGCAAGTATAACCACCATTGGACCACACAGCCGTCATACCGCTCAGGAAGGAGACGCGTTCTGTCTCCTAGAGATGAATATACTTGTGAAAAGCAAAGTACCTTGTGAAGATGCTGGAAGAAACAGCTACAACAGTATTTATATCCACAGTAAAACAAGGCCTATATCGACATAACCTGAAAGGCCGCTCAGCAAGGAAGAAGCCACTGCTCCAAAGCCGCCATTTAAAAAAAGCCAGACTACGGTTTGCAACTGCACATGGGGACAAAGATCGTACTTTTTGGAGAAATGTATTCTGGTTTGATGAAAACAAAATAGAACTGTTTGGCCATAATGAGCACCTTTATGTTTGGAGGAAAAAGGGGGAGGCTTGCAAGTCGAAGAACACCATCCCAACCGTGAAGCATGGGGGTGGCAGCATCATGTTGTGGACAGTGCTTTCCTGCAGGAGGGACTGGTGCACTTCACAAAATAGATGGCATCATGAGGCAGGAAAATGATGTGGATATATTGAAGCAACATCTCAAGACATCAGTCAGGAAGTTGAAGCTTGGTCGCAAATGGGTCTTCCAAATGGACAATGACCCCAAGTATACTTCCAAAGTTGTGACAAAATGGCTTAAAGACAACAAAGTCATGACAACGCCCTGACCTCAATGCGATTGAAAATGTGTGGGCATAACTGAAAAAGAGCATGCGAGCAAGGAGGCCTACAAACCTGACTCAGTTACACCAGCTCTGTCAGGAGGAATGGGCCAAAAGCTTGTGGAAGGCTACCTGAAATGTTTGACACAAATCAAACCATTTAAAGGCAATGCTACCAAATACTAATTGAGTGCATGTTAACTTCTTACCCACTGGGAACTTGATGAAAGAAATAAAAGCTTAAATAAATCTTTCTCTCTCCTATTATTCTGACATTTCAAATTCTTAAAATCAAGTAGTGATCATAACTGACCAACGACAGGGAATTTCTAATAGGATTAAATGTCAGGAATTGTGAAACTGAGTTGAAATGTATTTGGCTAAGGTGTATGTAAACTTCCGACTTCAACTGTAATGATATTTTATATTGGTCAAGACAAACATATACAGACACACACGTACACACACGCAGAGCCTGGAGAGGCTCCAGGATGTTTTCCCTCACGCACTCACTCCTTTCTTTCATGTCCTCTCTTTATTACACTTGAGAGGTCTCATTGCTAAGAGCAAGATCATTACATGCAACTAATCACATAGGCAATGGCCCTTTTTAGCTTTCAGTCAATAGATTTGATTTTGTGTACCTCCATAAACAGAAAATAACTTTTAAACTGGAAGAGTGTACAAAGCTGTCATTAAGGCAAAGGGTGGCTATTTGAAGAATCTCAAATATAAAATATGTTTTGATTGGTTTAACACTTTTTTTGGTTACGACATGACTCGTGTTATTTCATAGTTTTGATGTCTTCACTATAGTTAAAGTCAATAGTTAGTCAATAGTTAAAATTTTACAATGTAGAAAATAGTCAAAATAAAAACACTTGAATGAGTAGTTCTGAAAGTAGCAGGTAGTTTGCCCCCAGTGATGCGTTGGGCAGACCGCACCACCCTCTGGAGAGCCATGTGGTTGTGGGCGGTGCAGTTGTCGTACCAGGCGGTGATACAGCCCGACAGGATGCTCTCAATTGTGCGTTGGTAAGCTTTTGTGAGGGTTATAGGTGCCAAGCTACAATACTTCAGCCTCCTGAGATCGAAGGATCACTGTTGTGCCTTCTTTACCACGATCTCTGTTTGGTTGGACCATTTCAGTTTGTCAGTGATGTGTACGCTGAGAAATGTGAAGCTTTCCACCTTGTCCACTGCGGTCCCGTTGATGTGGATAGGGGGGGGTGCTCCCTCTGCTGTTTCCTGAAGTCCATGATCATCTCCTTTGTTTTGTTGACGTTGAGCGAGAGGTTATTTTCCTGGCACCACACTCCCAGAGCCCTCACCTCCTCCCTGTAGGCTGTCTCGTCATTGTTGGTAATCAAGCCTACTTCTGTTGTGTCGTCTGCAAACTTGATGATTTGAGTAGGAGGCGTGCGTGACTACGCAGTCATGGGAGTACAGGCGGTGTCAAGACCCAGGGCCTCGAGCTTAATGATGAACTTGGAGGGTACTATGGTGTTGAATGCTGAGATATAGTCAATGAACCACATTCTTACGTAGGTATTCTTCTTGTGCAGATGGGATAGGGCAGTGTGATGGCGATTGCATCGTCTGTGGACCTATTGGGGCGGTAAGCTAATTGAAGTGGGTCTAGGGCGACAGGTAAGGTAGAGGTGATATGATCCTTGACTAGTCTCTCAAAGCACTTCATGATGACAGAAGTGAGTGGTATGGGGTGATAGTCATTCATTTCAGATACCTTTGCTTTCTTGGGTACAGGAACAATGCTGGCCATCTTGAAGCATGTGGGGACATCAGAGTGTGATAGTGAGAGATTGAATAGGTCTGTAAACACACCAGCCAGCTGGTCTGCGCATGCTCTGAGGATGAGGCTAGGGATGCCGTCTAGGCCAGCAGCTTTGCAAGGGTTTACACATTTAAATGTCTTACTCACGTCGGTCACAGAGAAGGAGAGCCCACAGTCCTTGGTAGCGGGCCGCGTCGGTGGCGCTGTGTTATCCTCAAAGTGGGTGAAGAAGGTGTTTAGTTTGACTGGAAGCAAGACGTTGGTGTCCACCACGTGGCTGGTTTTCCTTTTGTAGTCCGTGATTGTCTGTAGACCCTGCCATATGTGCCATATATGGGGTGGCAGGGTAGCCTAGTGGTTAGAGCGTTGGACTAGTAACCGGAAGGTTGCAAGTTCAAGTCCCCGAGCTGACAATGTACAAATCTGTCGTTCTGCCCCTGAACAGGCAGTTAACCACTAGTTCCAACTGTAATGTTATGTTTGCTGCGATAAAATTTCCACCTCAAATTTTCCCTATAAACAATGGCTTGACTTACTTTTGACATTACCCTAATAAAGTTTAGAAAGGTTTGAAGGTTTTATGTGATGTGGCTATTAGCCTGTTGTACAGTTTTTCTGACTGAGTTCACTTTGCTTTGTTTCAGATGTGACATATCTCCCTGAGCGAGTAGTGGCCAGCTTTGGAGACAGCGTGACCGTCTATTGTGTGTGCAATGACCTCCGGGTGAACGCCAGCACCATGGTCTGGATTCTTAACTCCCGTGACCGCCTTCCTAAGAGCCAGTACGCTGCAGTCAACGACCGTGTCAGTAAGATAACGGTTCGACCATCGGAGCAGAGACTGTCTGACACCCTGCATTGCTGCCAGCCTTTTGGGGAGATGTATAGCTGTAACTACCACTACTCAACGATCTACATTAAAGGTGTGCTGGGATGGATGGATGGTTGTTTGGATTGGGTTAGGGTTAGACCTCAGGAAAAAAATATATATTTTTATTTATTTATTTTGTTTTTTTACCCCACTTTCTCCCCAATTTTGTGGTATTGTTAGTAGTTACTATCTTGTCTCATCGCTACAACTCCCGTACGGGCTTGGGAGAGACGAAGGTCGAAAGCCATGCGTCCTCCGAAACACAACCCAACCAAGCCGCACTGCTTCGTAACACAGCACGCATCCAACCCGGAAGCCAGCCGCACCAATGTGTCGGAGGAAACACCGTGCACCTGGCTACCTGGTTAGCGTGCACTGCGCCCGGCTACGAGACAAGGATATCCCTTTTGGCCGGTAGGATATCCCTACCGGCCAAACCCTCCCTAACCTGGACGACGCTAGGCCAATTGTGCGTTGTCCCACGGACCTCCCGGTCGCGGCCGGCTGCGACAGAGCCTGGGCGCGAACCCAGAGTCTCTGGTAGCACAGCTAGCACTGCGATGCAGTGCCCTAGACCACTGTGGGAGGCCTGGAAATGTATTTATTTGATGTAGATTATCTGTGTGTTTTAGATCCGGTCATTGATATCAGCTGTGTGACCAGTGGGGATCTGGACAGTATGACCTGTAGGTGGAACAACCTACCTATAGGTGGAATCAACTTCATGTCCAGGTAAATACTACTTACAGCATTGTACAACCTACACAAAAACCTGTAAAACCTACACATACACCTGTACACATAAAGTTAAAGTGACTATTGGTTATCTTATGATTAAGATCAGTCTATTAGAGCATTTGAAATACTGGAGGATCTTACATTTGGCTCTTTGTTAGATGTAGTGTACATAAATCGCTCTGTCATTTCCTGGTTGCTACAATTTTAATGGTTTGAGCTTACTAAACAATGTGTATTAATTAACCCAAACCAACCAATAACCCATACAATACTACTAGCGCTACAAACAGATTGTCATAGCTAGCCACCATGCAATAGCGCACACAGAACAAATCTACTGTATAAAACACAGAACCCAAACCAGCTGCACGTGCGCCATTGTGCATAAAAGTATTTTGTCCCCCTACACCAAATGCTATCTAACATTATGCATTTCTGGCCAAAAAAAGACACATTTTGATAAATATCAAATGCCTCCTGTGAAGTAGTGACGTGACCATATGCCTAGCGTCCTGAAACGGGTCACGTACAGTACCAGTCAAAAGTTTGGACACACCTACTCATTCAAGTTTTTCTTTTTTTTTTTTTCTTTTTTTTTTTGGACTATTTTCTACATTGTCAAATACTAGTGAAAACATCAAAACTATGAAATAGCACATATCATGGAGTCATGTAGTAACCAAAA
Source organism: Oncorhynchus clarkii lewisi (assembly GCF_045791955.1). Taxonomy (NCBI): domain Eukaryota; kingdom Metazoa; phylum Chordata; class Actinopteri; order Salmoniformes; family Salmonidae; genus Oncorhynchus; species Oncorhynchus clarkii. Next base: position 83,679,117 of record NC_092151.1, on the reverse strand, counting down.
AAGTGTTCAAAATATATATAATCAAAATATATTTGAGATTCTTCAAAGTAGTCACCCTTTGCCTTGATGACAGCTTTACACACTCTTGCCATTCTCTCAAACAGCTTCCCCTGGAATGCTTTTCCTACAGTCTTGGAGTTCCCACATATGCTGAGCACTTGTTGGCTGCTTTTCCTTCCCTCTGCGCTCCAACTCATCCCAAACCATCTGAACTGGGTTGAGGTCGGTGATTGTGGAGGCCAGGTCATCTGATGCAGCACTCCATCACTCTCCTTCTTGGTCAAATAGCCCTTACACAGCCTGGAGGTGTGTTGGGTCATCGTCCTGTTGAAAACAAAATGATAGTCCCACTAAGTGCAAACCAGATGGGATGGTATATCGCTGCAGAATGCTGTGATAAGCATACTGGTTAAGTGTGCCTTAAATTCTAACTAAATCAGTGTCCCCAGCAAAGCACCATCACACCTTCCTCCTCCATGCTTCACGGTGGGAACCACATTTGCGGAGATCGTCCGTTCACCTACTCTGCGTCTCACAAAGACATGCCAGTTGGAACCAAAAATCTCAAATTTGGACTCCTCAGACCAAAGGACAGATTTCCACCGGTCTAATATCCATTGCTCGTGTTTCTTGGGCCAAGCAAGTCTCTTCTTCTTATTGGGGTCCTTTAGTTGTGGTTTCTTTGCAGCAATTCAACCATGAAGGCCTGATTTTAGCTATTTGTGACCCGTTTCAGGAAACTAGGTGTACAGTATGTCGCGGGTCACTACTTTACACGAGAGCCTAATTTTTATTTTTTTTATCAAATTGAGTTTTTGGCCAGAAATGCCTTCTGCAACGTGAACTTTCATGTGCCTTAATAACGTGTAGGTAATCCTGTCTAATGCGACTTAAATATAAAAAAAATATATATAAAGAAAATATATATTGCTTAGTAGAACTGCATAAGTGTTGCTCTCCATTTCCTGGAAGACTGAGTTTTTGAAATCAGTGGGATGAATGGTTGGGTGGATGGATGGAGAATGATAGCTAAACAGATGTAATCCAGAGACAGGTGTTTTGTCCATCTTTAAACTAAGGACAACCATGGCATCCTTGACAGGGCTAGGCCCACCTAAATGGAGGGAGACAGATTTATGTTTACTATGTTACATCTACCCCTGAGTCCAGGTTGTCAAGCAAAATGTAAATGACTGTGTGTGTGATAATTTGTGAATTATTGCCTTGATTTCAAAACTCAGGCAGTGTAGAAGTTTACTTGTTGCATACCATTGACTATGACATGGTTCATACATACCCAGAAGTGGTAAAGGTGTTTTCACCCTGACGGTCTTTGTGTGTGTGTGTCCATTAAATTCTCCAGGGTGGCCGACCTGTCCTGTGACGTCATGGAGGAGGCGGAGAGGGTGGGTGTGCCAGTGGGTGTGGTCAGGCAGGCGAAGTGTGAGTCCAGCGGCTATAGGGGAGTGAAGAGCTGCAATCTGCAGCCAATAAGAGTGACTTCCTGCTACAAGCTGTGGATGGAGGCCAAGACGGACAACAGCACGAGGTCACATCCTGTCTACATCACACCTATGGATCACGGTGAGTTAGGACCAGTATAGGAGTTCTGGTCTTGTTACATTTATTTTCTTACATGTTGCGGCTTTTTGAAACCTACTGCACCAGCATGTGTTAATAATATTTAGTATATGTTTTTAAAACATGTATAGTCTGCTTGACCAGGCTACATAATGACTGTCCTCTCCCTTCTTCTAGTGAAGCCCCATCCTCCCTCAGGCCTTGAGGCAGTGAGCATGCCCAGTGGGGTCCTAAAGCTGGCGTGGGTGCCCCCAGAACTGCCCATCTATGATATGCAGTACCAGGTCCGCTATGCCCTCTCAACTGGCAAGGCCCATCCATTCTGGCAGGTACGTAGGGCTCTTGCCAGAGTGCTCTGGTCAAAATGATGCACTATGTAGGGATCATCAACTAGATTCAGCCGGGGGCCGCCGATTTATTCTTGAACGGATGGTCAGGGTGCCAGAACATAATTACAAATCATTTGTGGACTGTAAATTGACCGCAAGAAGCCCAAACAGATATATTATTTGACTAAAACGTAATAATTTCAAACCTGGTTTACATTAGTATACGATTACATGTATCTCTCTATTATGCGTGGGAATAATTTTGGAACAGATATTTCCAATATTAAAATCAATTGTAGCTGATTTGCTGGTGTTTTTACTGTATTTTATGTCAAAAGAATGTTTTATATCTAACTTTTTGTTTTGCTCAGAAAATCTGGGAGGCGAAATAAAATCACCGGCGGGCCAAATTCGGCCAGTGGGCTGCTAGTTGGGGAACCCTGAATAGGGGGCCAAATTCGGCCAGTGGGCTGCTAGTTGGGGAACCCTGAATAGGGGGCCAAATCGGATGCGGCCTTGAGCTCATCTAGCTCCAACCGCCTGGCCAAGAGCATCAGCTGGTCTCTATTTTCTATCTCTGATCTAGGAGTGGCATTATTTGCCCTAAAATACATGGCATTTACTGGTAGAGGAACACTGACTTGGTGGCATGAAGCAGAATACGTCATTTTAATAAATCCTTTGATTAACACTTTTGGTGGGCAGATGAGAATATTTTGGAGAATATTTTTAATTTAGAAAATGCCCACCATCTCTGGGCACATGGGTATTTTGAAAATGCCCACCATCTCTGGGCACATGGGTATTTTGGAAATGCCCACCATCTCTGGGCACATGGGTATTTTGGAAATGCCCACCATCTCTGGGCACATGGGTATTTTGGAAATGCCCACCATCTCTGGGCACATGGGTATTTTGGAAATGCCCACCATCTCTGGGCACATGGGTATTTTGGAAATGCCCACCATCTCTGGGCACATGGGTATTTTGGAAATGCCCACCATCTCTGGGCACATGGGTATTTTGGAAATGCCCACCATCTCTGGGCACATGGGTATTTTGGAAATGCCCACCATCTCTGGGCACATGGGTATTTTGGAAATGCCCACCATCTCTGGGCACATGGGTATTTTGGAAATGCCCACCATCTCTGGGCACATGGGTATTTTGGAAATCTTTTCTCCATTCAAAATGTTCCCTCTCTTACTGGATCACCTAACATTCATATATTTTAAGACGTACAGTATACACTATATATACAGAAGTATATGGACAATCCTTAAAATTAGTGGATTCGACTATATCAGCCATACCCGTTGCTGACAAGTGTATAAAATTGAGCACACAGCCATGCAGTCTCCATAGAGAAATATTGGCAGTAGAATGGCTTTACTGAAGGGCTCAGTGACTTTCAACGTAGCACCATCATAGGATGCCAACTTTCCAACAAGTCAGTTCGTCAACTTTCTGCCCTGCTAGAGCTGCCCCGGTCAACTGTTAGTGCTGTTATTGTGAAGTAAAAACATCTAGGAGCAACAACGTCTCAGCCGTGAAGTGGTAGGCCACACAAGCTCACAGAACAGAACCGCATAATGCTGAAGCACATAGCATGTAAAAATCGTCTATCCTAGGTTGCAACACTCACTACCGAGTTCCAAACTACCTCTGTAAGCAATGTCAGCATAATAACTGTTCGTCGGGAGCTTCATGAAATGGGTTTCCATGGCCGAGCAGCCGCACACGAGCATAAGATCACCAAGCGTAATGCCAAGCGTCAGATGGAGTGGTGTAAAGCTCGCGGACATTGGACTCTGGCGCAGTGGAAACGTGTTCTCTGGAGTGATAAATCATTCTTCACCATCTGGCAGTCCGACAGACAAATCTGGGTTTGGAGGATGCCAGGAGAATGCTACCTGCCCGAATGCATAGTGCCAACTGTAAAGTTTGGGGGAGGAGTAATAATGGTCTATCTTTCATGCTTTGGGCTAGGCCCCTTAATTACAGTGAAGGGAAATCTTAACGCTACAGCATACAATGACATTCTAAACGATTCTGTGCTTCCAACTTTTTGGCAACCGTTTGGGGAAGGCCCTTTCCTGTTTTCAGCCTGACAATGCCCCTGTGCACAAAGTGAGGTCCATACAGAATTGATTTGTCGAGATCGGTGTGGAAGATCTTGACTGGCCTGCGCAAAGCCCTGACCTCAACCCCATCAAACACCATTTGGATGAATTGGAAAGCTGACTGCGAGTCAGGCCTAATCGCCCAACTTCAATGCCCGACCTCACTAATGCTCGGGTGGCTGAATGGAAGCAAGTCCCCTCAGCAGTTCCAACATCTAGTGGAACTCCTTCCCAGAAGAGCGGAGACTGTTATGGCAGCAAAGGGGGGACCAACTCCATATTAATATCCATAATTTTGGAATGAGATGTTCGAAGAGCATCTCTCCACATAACTTTGGTCATGTAGTGTATTTTCCCAAAATCCATTTGCTTATGAGTTAATGGATAAATATTTATTTATTTTGAAGCTATCATTGAGAAATAAATTATTTGGTGTAAATATGTGATTTAATTGGAATATGTTCCACAGGTCCTAGCTCTGCAGACTGAGTCGTGGGCTGAGGTCCTTGAACCAGATGTGTGTGGGGTGTACAATGTGCAGGTCCGCTGTATGCACATCAACGGCTCCGGGACCTGGAGTGACTGGAGTCACTTGCTCTACACCACCACTCACAACAGCAGAGGTACATTATTGTACTGGATGACTTCCTCATCACTTCATGCATGTCATTTCACTTTTATTTATACAGGTTAGTGTCATAAAGAAATAAAAAGATCCATGTGATCTTGTGATTTCACTTGTTTTTGAGAAACCTACCCCAACCAGCGATTCGCTTCCTCATCCTCGTTGTACAGTACGGGGGTCCGAATAAACATTAACAAATGCTTCAAAAACACCCAAATATGTCCTTATTGAACCTAAAACCTTCTCAGTATAGCGATGTAGGTCTTTAGAACTTTATCTGCAACATTATATTCCATTTTGTACGACTCGAGCCGTTTCCCCTATCCAGCTGTTCCATGTAGCCTGTTTTCATGTAGCCTGCTGCCAATGGAAAATAACGTTCTGATAAGAGATTCAAGCCTCAGTCATACAGTAGGTACACACACACACACACACACACACACACAGCTGTAACATCTATATTCTGTTCTCTCAGCTCCTGACCAGGGTCCTGATTTCTGGCGAGTGTTTCAGGAGGATCCAGCAAGTATGCAGACGAACGTCACTCTTCTCTTCGAGGTACAGTCCATAGCCTTCAGAGGACACATTACATGTTTCATCGTATGTGGTTTAAATGTCAACATCAGAGAGTTAGATATTTTTGAACATGTGTACTCAGGTGCCTCCTCCCCTTTCACTATATCGTTGTTCTTAGTTTATTCTGAAAATAATAGATGAGTCTGTGCAATACAGCAGTACTCAGTTACCTATCTCAGATCAGATCAGAGAATCTAAGGAAGTAGCACATTGGATAACAAATCCTCATTACAGTCCTTGATAGTCTCAACTCTTCCCTCTCCTCTTCCCCATAGCATTCCCCCATAGTGGAGCCAACCTACTGTGTGGAGGAACTTGTAGTACAGCACCAGGACTCTGGGGGCACTGTTACTGAGGAGAGAATAGGCCTGGTGTCATCCTATAGCTTTGAGTGGAGAGGGGAGGTCCACTCTGTGACGGTCAAGGCTCAGAACAGCCAGGGCTCTTCCACTAGGAACACCCACATGACCCTGGATAGACACCCCAAACGTAAGTCGCTGCTGAAAAATACACTGAATGGGAATGTACTGTATTTGTATAGGGCTGAAGGACTGTTATACCCAGTACACAGATTACTAGCATAAACAGATTACTAGCAGTCAAAAGAGTTTGCGTTCAGAAACAAATATCTGGGAAGAAAGAAAATGTTATTTGAAAACTGCTTGTTTGTTTTCCCAATTTAAATAGCATATTTAGTTGGTGTTCTTGCTTCATGTCATAGTCAGTTGAAATACTATGTTTCTGACTTTGTGGTCATCAGTGAGAGATAACAGGCATGTTGGTCTAAACTGGGCATGCTCACTGCCTCAAGACCAGAGTGGGGTGCGGCTTCACTAGAGAGGGAGAGGAGAGGAAGGGTGAGAACAGCAGCAGGTAGCCTGGTGGTTAAACATTTTGGACCAGTTTACCCGAAAGGTCGCTGGCTTGAATCCCCGAGCCAACTAAGTGGGAAATCTGTTGATGTTCCCTTGAGCAAGGCACTTAACCCTAATTGCTCCTGTAAGTCGCTCTGGGTACGAGCGTCTGCTAAATGACTCAAATATAAATGATTAGGAATGTTGATGTCAGTTAAAAGCCTGAGAGTGGATCAAAAACCATCATCTCTAATTATTATAATGGACTTGGAATTCATTGTCAAATGGAGCTCTTCTCGGCACATGTCTTTGTGACACACCAGGATGTTTGTTGTGTGTTTATCTGTTATTCATATTTTCATGAATAACTTGTTGGCTGAGAGGAAACCATTAACTGTGATGCTGGTACTGTTATTATTAGTAAAATAGGTAGTGGTCTCTCAACTTGGATGGGCCAAAAAAATGAAATATGATGTTCAGTTTATTTTCTAGTCAAGGACAGGAGGGCAACACTCTTCGTTTTGCTAATTCCCAGCAGCCTACCCTTTTAGGAATCCCTCACTCATCATAGGAAGAAAGAAGACGCACAATTTCTGAGGACAATTTTTATTGTGGATAGTAACATGAATACCTGAATGTTGTGCGTGAATTGAAATGTAAGTTTCGGGGGCGGGGGGGGGGTCTATCGGGTTTCTTTTTACATGTTGTGTAGTAATGGGGGTAATAACCACAAATGACTCAGTAACTATGCTCAATTTGGAACCATATTTTCTATAGTACAGTTATTACTATTCTGTTTAGCATATCATTTATAGCATTATGCCCCGTTACCGTAGGTGTCACTGTTGTGTTGGTAAACACAGTTTTTCATATACACATGCTACCGCTGCGCTTTCCATAGTGGCCTTTGTTAAGAGTGGTTTGTTGCGAGCTTCTAGAACCTTCCCAGACAGGTCATGGAGCACCCGCATGTGCAGAGTAATTCATGACCCTGTGGTGCTGGGGCAGATACGATAAGATAAGCATTGCAGATTCTCACACCAGCCCGGAGCATAGCAGCGGGAAGTTTGGGGATGACGTTCAGCTAAACCTAGGGCAAAGATTTTTATAACTAAACGAAGATGGACCACAGCCTGTCGTTTCCAATGGGAACAGATGATTCATAGTGGGCAGAACAAGTAAGGAGGTGGGCAGAGCCAAGCACAAGCTAGCGAGATCCTATTGGTCCGTTCTAGCAGACATCTGCATATTTCCGTCAGGGAACGCCTACTCTGGGAAATGCGCGTGTGCAATAACACAATTCAACTTTGCACTCGTAAACAACACGATTTCTTAACTTTTGCAAAGGAAAAAGTCTACAAAACTTTGTCCACTCTGTTCATATCAGATTCTAGTTTTGGGAACAGAAAACTGTATTGAGATTCATCTATGAGAAAATTTGCAGAATGTAGGCCAAAATCCATCTCGTTCCCTCTGCCCGCCACTGGGCTTCCTCTCATTACCATATCTTAACTGACTTGCCTAGTTAAATAAAGGTAAAATGTAAAAACAAATGTAAAAAAATATTTGGTGGTGAGTGGAAATGCCAAGCGGATACTTCATATTTCTACATCCAGTGAAATATCCGTCTCATTGTTCTATCTGTGCCTGGGGTATGGCAAAGTGGAGTGTGTAGAAATACATCCACCAGTTGAAGCTCATTTATACTTTGACACAATTTTAAAACTCTAAAATGCTACTTGGAGAACAGCAAAAACAAACGTGGGATGGCAAAAGGACAATCAGACTTGTGAACATTATCCCTAGCTGTGTATTGCCGCTGTCCATGTTATCTGTTGTCTGTAGCTTGTGAGATTTGGAAACACTTTGTTGCTTTTTGTGTTGCTGCTCTGTCTGCATGCTACGTGTTGCTTGTCCTATGTTGCTCTGCATGTGCTCACTGCTCATTGTTTGTCTCTATTGTAATTGTTTTGAATAACCTGCCCAGGGACTGCGGTTGAAAATTAGCCGGCTGGCTAAAACCGGCACTTTTCACTGTCCCTGTAAAAGAAACTCAAATAAAAATGTCCCATAGACATTATCACCTCAACATTAAGTTTATATTAGGTTAAAAGGTCTGTGGAATGGCGTCCACAATGTACTACTCAACCTCATCATACAGTGCATTCGGAAAGTATTCAGCCCCCTTGACTTTTTCCACATTTTGTTACGTCCTTATTCTAAAACAAAAAAATGTTTTTCCCTCAATCTACACACAATACCCTATAATGACAAAGCAAAAACAGATTTTTTTTAAATGTTTGCAAATTGACTTTTAAAAAACGATATTACATTTACGTACCTTTGGCAGCGATTACAGCCTCGAGTCATCCTGGGTATGAAGCTACAAGCTTGCCACACCTACATTAGTAAAGTTTCTCCCATTCTTATCTGCAGATCCTCTCAAGCGCTGTCAGGTTGGATGGAGAGCGTCGCTGTACAGCTATTTTCAGGTCTCTCCAGAGATGTTCGATCGGGTTCAAGTCCGGGCTCTGGCTGGGCCACTCAAGAACATTCAGAGACTTGTCCCGAAGCCACCCCTGCATTGTCTTGGCTGTGTGTTTAGGGTCATTGTCCTGTTGGAATGTGAACCTTCGCCCCAGTCTGAGGTCCTGAGCGCACTGGTGCAGGTTTTCATCAAGGATCTCTATGTACTTTGTTCATTGTTCATCTTTCCCTCACTCCTGACTAGTCTCCCAGTCCCTTCCACTGATAAACATCCCCACAGCATGATGCTGCCACTACCATACTTCACCATAGGGATGGTGGAAGTTTCTTCCAGACCTGATGCTTGGCATTCAGGCCAAAGACTTCAATCATGGTTTCATCAGACCAGAAAATCTAGTTTCTCATGGTCTGAAAGTCCTTCCGTCTAGTGTCTTCAGTCTTGCCACTCTACCTTAAAGGCCTGATAGGTGGAGGGCTGCAGAGATGTCCTTCTGAAAGGGTCTCCCATCTCCCCAAATTAACTCTAGAGCTCTGTCAGAGTGACCATCTGGTTCTTGGTCACCTCCCTGACCAAGGCCCTTCTTCCCCAATTGCTCAGTTTGGCTGGACGGCCAGCTCTAGGAAGAGTCTTGGTGTTTCCAAACTTGGAGGCCACTGTGTTCTTGGGGACCTTCAATTCTGCAGAAATGTTTTGGTACCCTTCCCCGGATCACAATCCTCTCTCTGAGCTCTACGGAAAATTCCTTCGGCCTCATGGATTGGTTTTTGCTCTGACATGCACTGTCAACTGTTACATAGACTGGTGTGTGCAATTCCAAATCATGTCCAATCAATTGAATTTACCATAGGTGGACTCCAATAAGTTTTCGAGTCTCATAGCAAAGGGTCTGAATACTTAAGGTATTCAGGTATTTCTGTTATTTATTTTGAATACATTTGCGCAAAAAAAATAATAATCGAAAAATCTGCTTCCGCTTTGCCATTATGGGGTATTGTGTGTAGATTGATGAGGATTTGTTTTAGGTTGTAACGTTTAAAAAAATAAATAAAAAATGTGAGAAATACTTCCCGAATGCACATAGGCTACATTGACTCATTTAGCCTAACCGTGCATCCAACATGAAATAGATGCATATAATTTGGGATCAAATATGCTCTGAAAGCAAACATGAGTACCCTGATATCGGGGAATTTGTGCCATTCTGAAAAAATTGTTAGATTGTAAAAGGCCCAGTGCACTACTTTTATTCATATTTTTCAGGGCATGCTGCAGGACCCTCAGTACCCCTACTTCCTGTGGCTATGGGCCAGAGAGAGAGGGTGACATAAATATTTCTTGTCAGTAATTGGTTTCTCTCTCTACGACAAGATGTTTATGGTTTAGGTTATTGTTTATTCTGCTATGTTTATAGCCTTGTTTATCGGTGTTATAGTAGTGTAATATTATGCTATTGATACTGTTATGTTGTGCATGTTCTTGCGTTATAGAAACACAATTCATTCGGAATTGTATTATTCCACCAAGATTCGTTCCCAGTCAAGATCCATGGTATATAATCAGTGTGTTTATACAACGGGTGGGTCTAATCCTGAATGCTGATTGGTTAAAATCACATTCCAGCCGGTGTCTATTTCACAAGTTACCACCTGCTAAATCTTGATCTCCACTGTAAAAAGCATCTAGACATTATCTCCCATCTCTTTTTAGACTAGGTTTTCAACAGCAGAGATTTGAATAAACTTGGCTGTCTGTCTCTCAGACCTTTTTCGATATTGAATTGGGATCTCCACCGTCCCATGTAAAGCAGCAAATTGAGCTGGTTGTCATAGCAACACATACTTTTTTTCAGTTGACTGGCTAAATCGATACTTTGTTGCGAAAACTGGAACATTTATTTTTAATTTTTGGCGGCATGCCAATGGATTGGTTACACAGAGCCGATGGGCGTGAAGTATCTGGCAGCACTTTTACCCAAGATCTGTAGGGCAGCTGGAACAACTTCATACACTAATCACAGCATCAGGACAACGACAGACCAGAAACTGGCCAATGCTGGTTTAGAAGCGAGGGAGATTGTCAGTGAGTGGACATGGGTGCGAAGGTTCGCTCCATAGCTACTGGCGTCCGTCACTAACCGACAGTAAACTCTGGAGCAACATCCTGGCCGAAAACAAAGTCAACACTGCAGCACCATCAACACCTTAAAGGCTGAAGCAAGGCAGCAGAAGTAGTAGCACAGACTGAGACAGATATTTCAACCAATGCACAATCCAGGAGAATGTACAGATAAATGGTACATACAATCAGTAGCTATAGCTATGTCAGCTGGGGTGGGTAATAAAGAGAATGTATGGTTTCATTTAATAAAATCAGCTGAAATGAATGTCATAGATTCTTTCTTTTGTCTGAACAGTGTCCTGATGAGAGAGAATTTTCTCTGCCAGGCAAAGTCGCGCATCATAAGCTCATTGTTATGGATGTATCCAAATAAATCAAACTAGAAAACAGCTTAAACAAATGCAAATGCTGCTACTTTGCTGTTATTCTGGCTGCACTTTTTGACGTGACTGTAAATTAGCCGTAGTTGGCTAGCTAGCAAGCAAGGGATTAGAACATTGCCAGTCAGTATTGCAATGGACCATTTAGAATGAACATCTGGTTCGTGTCTATAGCTACAGAACAAAAAGAATGAACGACTGGGTCGCGTCTCTAGATTTGTGTCGGGATGATATCTTGTGGAATGATGAAATACTACGAATGAATTAATAAAAATGGTTTTAATGAAAATATGTAGATCATTATTTGAATATGTTGGTAACCTGTTGGATAAAAGTGATAATGCCCTCAAAGCCGGTAGTTGGAGGATATATTGGCATGGAAGTTGTTAGGCCCGAGAAAGTAATGGGCTGGCAAACCTTGCCAATATATCCTCCAACCACCGGCTTCGAGGGCATTATCCCTCTTCCTTAGTGACAGTTTCACTTAAGTGTGTGCGTGTGTGTTGATGATGAAGACAGAAGGAGGAGTATCGGCATTGTTCCTACTGGACATCCAGTAGAGGGTCAGAACTCAAACCACAGTCATCATAAGTCTACTAGTGGGTGAGGGCATTCACAGCCGACCGCTCAGACGCGTGAGGGCATTCACAGCCGACCGCTTTTTCATGAAGAGAAAATATAAACTTCATTTTTATTTCTCTCTCTCGTCCTTTCCTTTCCCCACTTTCTCTCGTCCTCCCTTTTCTGCCCCTCCCTCTCCAGGTCAGTGTGTGCGTTCATTCAGTGCGTCCCGTGTGAACAGTAGTTGTGTGGTCCTGTTGTGGTCTCTGCAGCCCAACAGCAGTGTACCGTGGTCCCTGGTCGTAGAGTGGTCCGGTCAGAACCACCAGGACAGGCCGGACCAGACCCCAGAGAGCAGAGCGAGGTGGACCAGGTTTCCCACTACTGACAAGCTCCTCTACCTATATGGTATGTACATGTACTTCCTGTTGTACCTTGCCGTCTCATTTCCCCTCTCATTCTTTCTCTCTCTCTCTTTCATTCTCTTTCTTTCTCTTTCTTTAACAAATCGAAGGCCAAAAATGTACGGCTCCTCTCGGACCAGGCACAAATCCCTGTCATTCGCATAAAGAGGAGACGCCAAAACAGTGGGCGCAGATCAGGGTGCTTTGTGAGAATTTGTCGAGTGGATAATCCTCCTTTACCATCCGTCCTACTGGCGAACGTGCAATCACTGGAGAATAAACTGGTAGAGCTCGGTTCGAGACCATCTTACCAGCTGGACATTAGAACTGTAATATCTTATGTTTCACCGAGTCGTGTTTGAACGAGGAAATTGATAATATACAGTTGGCTGGGTTTTCCGTTCATCAGCAAGATAACAGCTACCTCCGGTAAGATGAGGGGTGGTGGTCTGTGTCCTGTTGTCAACAACAGCTCATGCGCAATCTCTAATATTAAGGAAGTCTCGGTTTTGTATGTCTGAGGTAGAGTACCCCATGATAAACTATTTACCAAGAGTTTCCATCAATATTTACCACCACAAACCGATGCAGGCACTAAGACCACACTCAACAAGCTACATACGGCCATAAGCAGTATAGAGTATGTGCACCCAGAAGCGGTGCTCCTAGTGGCCGGGGACTTTAATGCAGGGAAACGTATCTGTTTTACCTCATTTTTACCAGCATGTCACATGTGCAACCAGAGGAAAAAAAACTCTGGTCCAACTTTACTTCACAAACAGAGAAGCATACAAAGCTCACCCTCCATTTGACAAATCTGACCATAATTCTATCCTCCTGATTCCTGCTTACAAGCAAAAACTAAAGCAGGAAGTACCAATGACTCTCTCAATACGGAAGTGGTCTGATGTGGATGCTAAGCTACAGGACTGTTTTGCTACTACAGAATGTGTTCCGGGATTCATCGATGGCATTAAGGAGTATACCACATCAGTCACTGGCTTCATCAATAAATGCATCGATAACATCATCCCTAAAGAGACCGTACATATCCCTACCAGAAGCCGGGGATTACAGGCAACATCTGCACTGACCTAAAGGCTAGAGGTGCCGCTTTCAAGGAGCGAGACAAGAAAATCCCTAATAAGAATTTGCCCTGTGCCCTCCGAACCATCAAACAGGCAAAGCGTCAATACATAACTAAGATCGAATCCTACTACACCGGCTCTGAAGCACATCGGATGTGGCAGGGCTTGCAAACTACTACGGATTAGAAAGGGAAACCCAGCCATGAGCAGCCCAATGACTCAAGCCTACCAGACGAGCTAAATGCTTTCTATGCTCGCTTCGAGGCAAGCCCCACTAAACCATGCATGAGAGCACCAGCTGTTCCGGATGACTGTGTGATTACACTCTCCGTAGCCGATGTGAGCAAGACCTTTTAAACAGGTCAACATTCAGACAGATTACTAGGATGCATACTCGGAGCATGTGCTGACCAACTGGCAAGTGTCTTCACTGACATTTTCAACCTTTCCGTGACCGAGTTTGTAATACCTACATTTTCAAGCAGACCACCATAGTCCCGGTTCCCAAGATCCCCAAGGTAGCCTGTCTACATGACTACTGACCCATAGCACTCACATCTGTAGCCATGAAGTGCTTTGAAAGGCTTGTCACTCCACACTGCCCTTTCCCACCTGGACAAAATAAACACCTATGTGAGAATGCTGTTCGTTCACTACATGTCAGTGTTCAACACCATTGTGCCCACAAAACTCATCACTAAGCTAAGGACCCTGAAAATAAAAACACCTCCCTCTGCAACTGGATTCTGGACTTCCTGACGGGCCTCCCCCCGGTGGTAAGGGTAGGCAACAAAACATCTGCCACTGATCCTCAACGTGGGAGCCCTCGGGTGCGTTCTTAGCTTGTTTATTCCATGTGTAACTCTGTTGTTTGTGTTGCACTGCTTTGCTTTATCTTGGCCAGGTCGCAGTTGTAAATGAGAACTTGTTCTCAACTAGCCTACCTGGTTAAATAAAGGTGAAATAAAATTATAAATAGTCCCCTCTTGTACTCCCTATTCACCCATGACTGCATCATTGAGTGTGCCGACAACCCAACGGTGGTAGGCCTGATCACCAACAACAACGAGGCAGCCTATAGGGAGGAGGTCAGAGACCTGGCAGTGTGGTGCCAGGACAACAACCTCTCCCTCAATGTAAGCAAGACAAAAGAGCTGATTGTGGACAACAGGAAAAGTGGGGCTGAGCATACCCCCAATCACTTCAAGTTCCTTTGCGTCCACATCACTAACAAACTATCATGGACCAAACGCACCAATACAGTCGTGAAGAGGGCACGACAATGCCTATTCCCCCTCAAGAGACTGAAAAGATTTGGCATGGGACCTCAGATCCTCAAAGTTCTACAGCTGCACCATCGGTTGCATCACCGCTTGGTATGGAAACTGCTTGACATCTGACCACAAGGTGCCTAGAGGGTAGTGCGTACGGTGCAGTATATCACTGCGGCCAAGCTTTCTGCCATCCAGGACCTCTATACCAGGTGGTGTCAGAGGAAGGCCCTACAAATGTTAAGACTCCAGCCACCCTAGTCATAGACTGTTCTCTCTGCTACCGCACAGGAAGCGGTTCCAGAGCACCAAGTCTAGGTCCAAGAGGCTCCTTAACAGCTTCTAGTCAAACTGTGGCACTTCAATTCGTTTGAAGTTCCAGTTTGAGAGGTTGTTGGCTGTGAGCTTCTGGCGCCCTCTAGTGAGTTTTATAGACATGGTTGAATCTGTTCTAAACTGAGCCTCTCTTTACTCTGTTACTATAAATGGTTCAATCTGTTCTAATCTGCACGTCTCTATGTTCTCTGTGACGTTATATGGTTCAGTCTATTCTAATCTGAGCCTCTGTTCTCTGTGACTAAATGGTTCAATCTGTTTTAATCTGAGCCGCTCTCTGTCCTCTGACTATATTTCCCAGGTAATTTCTATGACACTGATGAGTACGAGTTTATTTTGTATCCAGTGTTCGCGGATGGAGAAGGAGAGCCAGTGTATACTAAAGGTAAGCCCTCCCTCAAGATAGGAACATACAATACAACAGGCCAAAAATGTGTCTCAATGGCTGCATTTACACTGGTAGCCCAATTTGGATCTTTTGACCAATCAGATCTTTCTACAATAATTGGACAAATGATCAAAATTGGGCTGACTGTGTAAACGCAGCCTATGTATTTGACATATGAGTATGGATTGTGTTTATTTTATATATTAAAGCACTGAAATGCATGCATCTATAATGTAAGTCATATGTTAAAAAATGTAGTGCCAATTCTAGAAGTGTTTTATCACAGATCCTCTAAGGTATTGTATTGGTATCAAATGTTATTAGTCACATGCACCGAATACAACAGGTTACTTATGAGCCTCTAAACCACAATGCAGTTTAAAAAAAAATATGAGTGAGAATAAGAAATAAAAGTAATTAAAGAGCAGCAGTAAAATGACAATAGCGAGACTATACAGGGGGGGGGGGGGTACCGGTACAGAGTCAATGTGCGGGGGCACTGGTTAGTTGAGGTAATATGTACATGTAGGTAGAGTTATTAAAGTGACTGCATTGATGATAACAGAGAGTAGCAGCGGTATAAAAGAGGGGGGGTGCAATGCAAATAGTCTGGGTATCCATTTGATTAGATGTTCAGGAGTCATGGCTTGAGGTGGAAGCTGTTTAGAAGCCTCTTGGACGGCATGCTCGGTCCTCTTTTTCCTATAATCCACAATCATCTCCTTTGCCTTGATCATGTTGAGGGAGAGGTTGTTGTCCTGGCACCACACGGCCAGGTCTCTGACGACCTCCCTATTCGCTGTCTTGTCGGTGATCAGGCCTACCACTGTTGTCATCTGCGAACTTGATGATGGTGTTGGAGTCGTGCCTGACCGTGCAGTCATGAGTGAAAAGGGAGTACAGGAGGGGACTGAGCACGCACCCCTGAATTGAGGATCAGAATGGCGGATGTGTTCTTACCTACCCTCACCACCTGGGGGCGGCCCGCCAGGAAGTCCAGAATCCAGTTGCAGAGGGAGGTGTTTAGTCCTTAGCTTATTGATGAGCTTTGAGGGCACTATGGTGTTGAATGCTGAGCTGTAGTTAATGAATAGCATTCTCACATAGGTGTTTCTTTTGTCCATGTGGGAAAGGGCAGTGTGGAACGCAATAGAGATTGCATCATCTGTGGATCGGTTAGGGCGGTATGCAAATTGTAGTGGGTCTAGGGTTGATGTGAGCCATGACCAGCTTTTCAAAGCACTTCATGGCTACAGACGTGGCCATTTAGTAGTCATTTAGGCAGGGTCCATTAGTGTTCTTGGGCACAGGGACTCTGGTGGTCTGCTTAAAATATGTTGGTATTACAGACTCAGACAGGGAGAGGGAGAGGTTGAAAATGTCAGTGAAGACACCTGCCAGTTTGTCAGCGCATGCTCGCAGTACACATCCTGGTAATCCCTCTGGCCCTGCGGCCTTGTGAATGTTGACCTGTCTAAAGGTCTTACTCACATCAGCTGCGGAGAGCGTGATCACAGTCTTCCGGAACAGCTGGTGCTCTCATGCATGTTTCAGTGTTATTTGCCTCGAAGCGAGCACAGAAGTACTTTAGCTCCTCTGGTTGGCTTGTGTCACTGGGCAGCTCTCGTGCTTCCCTTTGTAGTCTGTAATAGTTTGCAAGCCCTGCCACATCCGACGATTGTCAGAGCTGGTGTAGTACGATTCGATCTTAGTCCTGTGTTGACACTTTGCCTGTTTAATTTTTCGCTGTAGATTTCATTTTCCAAAGATTGCACGTTTGCTATCAGAATGGAAGGAAGTTGGGGTTTATTAGATTGGCTACGAATTCTCAGAAGGCAGCCCGCCCTCTAGCCCCTTTCTCTTCACACAAATGACGGGGATCTGGGCCTGTTCCCGGGAAGCAGTATGTCATTCACATCGGACTCGTTAAAGGAAAAAAAGTATTCTGCCAGTCCGTGGTGATTAATCGCAGTTCTGATGCCCAGAAGTTATTTTCGGTCATAAGAGACTGTAAGCAGCAACATTATGTACAAAATAAGTTTAAAAATAAGTTACAAACAACGCAAAGAAATGAACACAAAAAAAATTGGTTGATCTCTGGTGCCATCTTGTCAATAGGAATATGATCCAATGTGGATTGATTGATTGACTGATAGACTTACACAGGGTGTTGTCCTGTCCTCCAGTCTTTAGGGGGAGTGATGCTGGGCCTGCTGCCTACATGCTTCTGATGATCATCGCCTTCCTCTCCATTGTCCTCTTCGTCACCCTGGTCATATCCCAAAACCAGTAAGATTATATTTCACATCATTATTGAATATAATTTAAAGTTTAATCATTTGACAATGAACTGTATATACTGCTAACAGATTTTTGCTCAGTCGTAGACATTCAATTGCAGTGTTGCATTCTGTTCTATACCAGTGTTCTGTTCTATACCAGTGGTGTGTTCTGTTCTATACCAGTGGTGTGTTCTGTTCTATACCAGTGGTGTATTTACAGAAAGTACTTTTGGACTGTGTCTGACATTAGAAAGAGAAGATCAATGTTTTTTGCCTCTGTGCAGGTGGTTAAGACTAAAATGGTGATTCCAGGTAGTTATTGATCTGAGGAACACAGTCAGACACATTGATTAGGAATGGAATTCGATTATACGTGACATTTCAACAATGTACAGAATGTCCTCAGGGCTCAATTACTATGGTGATTGGCTGAATGTGTTCTGAGAACGAGGGAGAAAGGGGGTGAGCGAGTGAGGCGCTCACTTCACATACACATGCTGCCCTCAGTCCTAGCTACACCTAAGCACACATCCGTACACAAACGCACTATGCTTTGTAAATGTATATGAGTGAGAGTGTTGGATTGGAGACTGAAAGGCTCCATACCTTGTTGTTAAATTCTATTCTGTCTGAATCCCAGCATGAAGAAGTTTATGTGGAAAGATGTTCCCAACCCCAACAACTGTTCTTGGGCTCAGGGGATTGACTTCGGGAAGGTGAGGTGTACAGGAATATTACTCCACACACACTTAGCCATGAAAACACACTTAAAGATATAGCAGGCTACTAACACAGTAAGAGACCATAGAGACCAATAAATGCATGTGCTGTGTAGGACAGCTTGCCACAGTATTGAAAAAGTCATATCTAATCCATAGTCTTGTTCACCTTGCTGTAGTCCTAACTCTCCTCCTATCTTCTTGTCCAGGCTGACACTATGGAGCAGTTGTTCCGCCACCCAGAGGGTCTGCCAGCCTGGCCACTACTCCTCGTCTCAGAGACCATCTCCCAGGCCACCATCATGGAGAAGACTGGGCCCCCTACGTCAGGCTCAGACAAGGATCTGATCCCAGCCTCCTCCCCAGCTCTCTGTGTGGACTCAGAGGTGCCTGGGCTCCCAGAGGAGGAGGAGAGCCTCCAACTCCCAGATCTCCCCAGGAGTTTGGAGAGCTCAGCCCAGCCGTCAGTGACCTACGCCACCGTGCTTCTCTCTGACAACCCCCACCACCTCTACAAGCAGGAGGGCAGCCTCAGCAGTTCCAGCGACGAGGGCAACTTCTCAGGCAACAACTCCGACATCTCGGGCTCCTTCCCCGGAGGCCTGTGGGAGCTGGAAATCTCCCATTCCGGAGCCGGAGAGTCGGACCTGGACCCACGGCGTTCCTGCTCTTACAACTCTATCGAGGAGTTTTCCGAGACTTCAGAGCAGGAGGATGAGGCCCTGGGAGGAGAGAGGGATGGGGGGATAGAGGTAATTGAGGAGAAGGACCTGTATTACCTGGGGATGGACTGTCAGGAAGAGAGTGAGGAGGAGGAAGACACAAGGGCTATGCTTCTCAAAGAGGTGATGGTTCTGGGGAGAGGGGGCTCGTCCGTTGAGTCCATCCCTTTGCTCGGGAGTCAGGACTCTATGTTTAGTGAGTACAGTGACGAGGGGTCGGTGGTAGGGATGAGGAGTGTCCCCCTCTACCTCCCCCAGTTCAGAACTGCTCCCTCCAGTCCACTCAAAGCACAGGACAGCTGATTCAGTCTGATGCTGCTGTTTAGTCCCTCAGGAGGGAGAGAACTCAGGAGAGACACAGACAATGGCCTGTGGCCGGTGTTCAGTCAGTGATAGGCTCATCTATTCTGTGGAGGGCATTTACAGAACCTTAGCTGTTTTTAGATGGCACACTATTCCCAATATAGTACACTTAGATCACTATGGGCCCTGGGCAAAAGTTGTGCACTTCTATTGGACATTTAGAATATGGGGAAAAGGCATCCAATGGTGCGAGGCGTCCTAGATGCTAAGCCTCTGCCCACTTTATAAGTAATAGGATGCCATTTTATAAGCACATTCTCTCCGTCTACAGTGCTACTGTTCAGTCCACAGGAAGCCAGCTCTGTCACATCTCGTAGAGAGGAGAGCAGAGGGGTGGAGGCTCCTTCATTCAGTGCTGCACACTTTCAGGAACTATTATGCTGGGATGAATTTACTTTAAAAAATAGAAAAAAGGAAAATAAAGGCCTATCTTCTGAAAAGGTCTATTTTCTTTCCGATGGCTGCTCTGAGCTCGATAGACTGTACAGCATAAGCACATGATGGGATCGTGTCTCAAAGCAGGTGTTATTGAATGGTTGGACTCTGGCGGATGTTGGATTTGGATGCTTTTGGAACACTTATTGTAACAGTTGTGGAGAATTGCCTTTTAGATCTGCAATTGCATTGACTGAGCCCTCAAAAAAATATATATATATTTTCTTCATTGTATATGTACTGTATTTGAAACTTCTTTACGATATGTAAAGATGTGCCATCTAGTTTCATTGTGTGCCTTTTTCTATTGAAAAAGCTGTTGCTACTGTATGTGTATACATGATAAAAGAATGTACATTTTGACACCAATGAAAAAAGTGAAAAATACCAGAGTGATATGTAATACTTGTCAAGATCTTGTGTAGTTTTCATGGTCACAATAAAATCTTTATTGCCACGACAGTTGACTTATTAAGAAATGGTTGAGTTGAAGGTGGTCCATGCTGAGAAAGATCCCATCTAAAGGTGTTTTCTATTCCACCATTACCGAGGCCATCAGTCACTCAGACAGGGTAGGGTTGCAGACAGACAATACTGGGGGACCCATGAGCTGCCACAGTGAACCATTATTTTGTGGTATATATCGACTTGGTTTTCTTGAGGGTGGGAGAATACAGTTTCTGCCTGCTGTGACACAGATGACATACTGAGTTTCTGCCTGCTGTGACACAGATTAGCCATGTCGCTAGGCAGGGACCTGGGTTAAGCATGGCTTCACAGCAGAACACAACCTTATTTATCATTGAGAACATAAAGATCACAGCTGCTCTCACCTCGCTGGAGGTAGGCTATAAGCCAAACAACAACACCCACCTGGTCCATTAATACATTTTCCTGGTTGTCCCATTCAGAAAGGTCAAAATTTAGATGAAAGTAGAACAAGAATAGCCTGGTCCCAGACCTGTTTGCTATCATTCCAACTCCTTAGCATGATGCAACCAACAGATTGATACCCAGGCTAGAAGAAGACCACTCATATATAGAATGTGCTGAAACATGATAGATTGGCATGGACATCATGTGAGAAACTGACATACTGTATCTATAATCTGAAAGGGTTTGGGAATGGAGGAAAATGTGATCCCATGGGATAATATAAGAAATCAGAAGTGGGATATTTGCATAATTTGTAATTGAGAGCAGGGTTTCTTAAACTATATGGTTTGGGACCCGACGTGTGCCCTGAGCATGTGAGAGGTGGGTCGAGTTATGAGTAAACATTTATGTTTCTTAATTTGGTTCGTGTGGAGACGGTACATTTCTCATTTGAGTCTCAAGCTGAAAAAGCTTAAGAACCTCTGGGTTAGAGTATTATTTCCAGTGTACTGTAGCAGAACTACCAGGAGAGGGTGCTCTATCAACATCTTACTGTATCTCCTCTTAGTGTTTGATTTGGCTGTAACCATGCTGGGGGGGAAAGCATAGAGCAGCCTAGGCTGGTGACCAGCCTTAATTGTGTTTTCGCTGGTGACCAGCCTTTGTTGTGCTTTCGCTGGTGACCAGCCTTTGTTGTGCTTTCGCTGGTGACCAGCCTTTGTTGTGCTTTCGCTGGTGACCAGCCTTTGTTGTGCTTTCGCTGGTGACCAGCCTTTGTTGTGCTTTCGCTGGTGACCAGCCTTTGTTGTGCTTTCGCTGGTGACCAGCCTTTGTTGTGCTTTCGCTGGTGACCAGCCTTTGTTGTGTTTTTGCTGGTGACCAGCCTTTGTTGTGTTTTCGCTGGTGACCAGCCTTTGTTGTGTTTTCGCTGGTGACCAGCCTTTGTTGTGTTTTTGCTGGTGACCAGCCTTTGTTGTGTTTTTGCTGGTGACCAGCCTTTGTTGTGCTTTTGCTGGTGACCAGCCTTTGTTGTGCTTTTGCTGGTGACCAGCCTTTGTTGTGATTTCGCTGGTGACCAGCCTTTGTTGTGCTTTCGCTGGTGACCAGCCTTTGTTGTGCTTTCGCTGGTGACCAGCCTTTGTTGTGTTTTTGCTGGTGACCAGCCTTTGTTGTGCTTTCGCTGGTGACCAGCCTTTGTTGTGCTTTCGCTGGTGACCAGCCTTTGTTGTGCTTTCGCTGGTGACCAGCCTTTGTTGTGCTTTTGCTGGTGACCAGCCGTTGTTGTGTTTTCACTGTTGTGCTTTCGCTGGTGACCAGCCTTTGTTGTGCTTTCACTGGTGACCAGCCTTTGTTGTGTTTTTGCTGGTGACCAGCCTTTGTTGTGCTTTCGCTGGTGACCAGCCTTTGTTGTGCTTTCGCTGGTGACCAGCCTTTGTTGTGCTTTCGCTGGTGACCAGCCTTTGTTGTGCTTTTGCTGGTGACCAGCCTTTGTTGTGCTTTTGCTGGTGACCAGCCTTTGTTGTGCTTTTGCTGGTGACCAGCCGTTGTTGTGTTTTCACTGTTGTGCTTTCGCTGGTGACCAGCCTTTGTTGTGCTTTCACTGGTGACCAGCCTTTGTTGTGTTTTTGCTGGTAACCAGCCTTTGTTGTGTTTTTGCTGGTGACCAGCCTTTGTTGTGCTTTCGCTGGTGACCAGCCTTTGTTGTGCTTTCGCTGGTGACCAGCCTTTGTTGTGCTTTCGCTGGTGACCAGCCTTTGTTGTGTTTTCGCTGGTGACCAGCCTTTGTTGTGTTTTTGCTGGTGACCAGCCTTTGTTGTGCTTTTGCTGGTGACCAGCCTTTGTTGTGCTTTCGCTGGTGACCAGCCTTTGTTGTGCTTTCGCTGGTGACCAGCCTTTGTTGTGCTTTCGCTGGTGACCAGCCTTTGTTGTGCTTTCGCTGGTGACCAGCCTTTGTTGTGCTTTCGCTGGTGACCAGCCTTTGTTGTGCTTTCGCTGGTGACCAGCCTTTGTTGTGCTTTCGCTGGTGACCAGCCTTTGTTGTGCTTTCGCTGGTGACCAGCCTTTGTTGTGCTTTCGCTGGTGACCAGCCTTTGTTGTGCTTTCGCTGGTGACCAGCCTTTGTTGTGCTTTTGCTGGTGACCAGCCGTTGTTGTGTTTTCACTGTTGTGCTTTCGCTGGTGACCAGCCTTTGTTGTGCTTTCACTGGTGACCAGCCTTTGTTGTGTTTTTGCTGGTGACCAGCCTTTGTTGTGCTTTCGCTGGTGACCAGCCTTTGTTGTGCTTTCGCTGGTGACCAGCCTTTGTTGTGCTTTCGCTGGTGACCAGCCTTTGTTGTGCTTTTGCTGGTGACCAGCCTTTGTTGTGCTTTTGCTGGTGACCAGCCGTTGTTGTGTTTTCACTGTTGTGCTTTCGCTGGTGACCAGCCTTTGTTGTGCTTTCACTGGTGACCAGCCTTTGTTGTGTTTTTGCTGGTAACCAGCCTTTGTTGTGTTTTTGCTGGTGACCAGCCTTTGTTGTGCTTTCGCTGGTGACCAGCCTTTGTTGTGCTTTCGCTGGTGACCAGCCTTTGTTGTGCTTTCGCTGGTGACCAGCCTTTGTTGTGCTTTCGCTGGTGACCAGCCTTTGTTGTGCTTTTGCTGGTGACCAGCCTTTGTTGTGCTTTTGCTGGTGACCAGCCTTTGTTGTGCTTTCGCTGGTGACCAGCCTTTGTTGTGCTTTCGCTGGTGACCAGCCTTTGTTGTGCTTTCGCTGGTGACCAGCCTTTGTTGTGCTTTCGCTGGTGACCAGCCTTTGTTGTGCTTTCGCTGGTGACCAGCCTTTGTTGTGCTTTCGCTGGTGACCAGCCTTTGTTGTGCTTTTGCTGGTGACCAGCCGTTGTCGTGTTTTCACTGTTGTGCTTTCGCTGGTGACCAGCCTTTGTTGTGCTTTCGCTGGTGACCAGCCTTTGTTGTGCTTTTGCTGGTGACCAGCCGTTGTTGTGTTTTCACTGTTGTGCTTTCGCTGGTGACCAGCCTTTATTGTGCTTTTGCTGGTGACCAGCCGTTGTCGTGTTTTCACTGTTGTGCTTTCGCTGGTGACCAGCCTTTATTGTGTTTTTGCTGGTGACCAGCCTTCATTGTGTTTTCGCAGGCCTTTTATGTTTTCGCTGGTGACCAGCCTCTGTTGCGTTTTCGCTAGTCACCAGACTCTGTTGCGTTTTCGCTAGTCACCAGACTCTGTTGCGTTTTTGCTAGTCACCAGACTCTGTTGCGTTTTCGCTAGTCACCAGACTCTGTTGCGT
This sequence comes from Oncorhynchus clarkii lewisi, assembly GCF_045791955.1. Taxonomy (NCBI): domain Eukaryota; kingdom Metazoa; phylum Chordata; class Actinopteri; order Salmoniformes; family Salmonidae; genus Oncorhynchus; species Oncorhynchus clarkii. The sequence continues at coordinate 83,655,318 of NC_092151.1, read as the reverse complement.
TTTCGCTAGTCACCAGACTCTGTTGCGTTTTCGCTAGTCACCAGACTCTGTTGCGTTTTCGCTAGTCACCAGACTCTGTTGCGTTTTCGCTAGTCACCAGACTCTGTTGCGTTTTCGCTAGTCACCAGACTCTGTTGCGTTTTCGCTAGTCACCAGACTCTGTTGCGTTTTCGCTAGTCACCAGACTCTGTTGCGTTTTCGCTAGTCACCAGACTCTGTTGCGTTTTCGCTAGTCACCAGACTCTGTTGCGTTTTTGCTAGTCACCAGACTCTGTTGTGTTTTTGCTAGTCACCAGACTCTGTTGCGTTTTCGCTAGTCACCAGACTCTGTTGCGTTTTCGCTGGTGGCCAGCCTCTGTTGCGTTTTCGCTGGTGGCCAGCCTTTGTTGTGTTTTCGCTCTTGGGTTTTCACTGGGGGCCAGCCATTGTTGCGTTTTCGCTGGTGGCCAGACTTTGTTGTGTTTTCGCTGGTGGCCAGCCTTTGTTGCGTTTTCGCTGGTGGCCAGACTTTGTTGTGTTTTCGCTGGTGGCCAGCCTTTGTTGCGTTTTCGCTGGTGGCCAGACTTTGTTGTGTTTTCGCTGGTGGCCAGACTTTGTTGTGTTTTCGCTGGTGGCCAGACTTTGTTGTGTTTTCGCTGGTGGCCAGACATTGTTGTGTTTTCGCTGGTGGCCAGACATTGTTGTGTTTTTGCTGGTAACCAGCCTTTGTTGTGTTTTTGCTGGTGACCAGCCTTTGTTGTGCTTTCGCTGGTGACCAGCCTTTGTTGTGCTTTTGCTGGTGACCAGCCTTTGTTGTGCTTTTGCTGGTGACCAGCCTTTGTTGTGCTTTTGCTGGTGACCAGCCTTTGTTGTGCTTTCGCTGGTGACCAGCCTTTGTTGTGCTTTCGCTGGTGACCAGCCTTTGTTGTGCTTTCGCTGGTGACCAGCCTCTGTTGCGTTTTCGCTAGTCACCAGCCTCTGTTGCGTTTTCGCTAGTCACCAGACTCTGTTGCGTTTTTGCTAGTCACCAGACTCTGTTGCGTTTTCGCTAGTCACCAGACTCTGTTGCGTTTTCGCTAGTCACCAGACTCTGTTGCGTTTTCGCTAGTCACCAGACTCTGTTGCGTTTTCGCTAGTCACCAGACTCTGTTGCGTTTTCGCTAGTCACCAGACTCTGTTGCGTTTTTGCTAGTCACCAGACTCTGTTGCGTTTTCGCTAGTCACCAGACTCTGTTGCGTTTTCGCTAGTCACCAGACTCTGTTGCGTTTTGGCTAGTCACCAGACTCTGTTGCGTTTTCGCTAGTCACCAGACTCTGTTGCGTTTTCGCTAGTCACCAGACTCTGTTGCGTTTTCGCTAGTCACCAGACTCTGTTGCGTTTTCGCTAGTCACCAGACTCTGTTGCGTTTTCGCTAGTCACCAGACTCTGTTGCGTTTTCGCTAGTCACCAGACTCTGTTGCGTTTTCGCTAGTCACCAGACTCTGTTGCGTTTTCGCTGGTGGCCAGCCTCTGTTGCGTTTTTGCTGGTGGCCAGCCTTTGTTGTGTTTTCGCTCTTGGGTTTTCACTGGGGGCCAGCCATTGTTGCGTTTCGCTGGTGGCCAGACTTTGTTGTGTTTTCGCTGGTGGCCAGCCTTTGTTGCGTTTTCGCTGGTGGCCAGCCTTTGTTGTGTTTTCGCTGGTGGCCAGACTTTGTTGTGTTTTCGCTGGTGGCCAGACTTTGTTGTGTTTTCGCTGGTGGCCAGACTTTGTTGTGTTTTCGCTGGTGGCCAGACATTGTTGTGTTTTCGCTGGTGGCCAGACTTTGTTGTGTTTTTGCTGGTGGCCAGACTTGTGTTTTCGCTGGTGGCCAGCCTTGGTTGGATTTTTGCAGGTGGCCAGCCTTTGCTGTGTTTTGGACACACAAACTAGTCACCAGCATACCAATATATGCTGGTTACCTGCAAAACCAGCATCAAGTCACATTATGCAGGCCTTCAAAGTGATATCTGATTCCAATTGCAATCCACACTGACTGGGGATATCTGAATATTATAACTTCAATTCCCCCACAATCTGCATTCACAATGACTGCCAGGGTTAGAAAGATTAATACAGTAGACTACATAAAACATCAAAATTGGAACAACCATTTCAGTAACGGATGCAATAAGTCCAACTAACAGATTTAATTCGTTTTGAAAAAATCTATTCTATTTATCTTTGTGTAGCATGAAAGGTGAAATAAATACAATTGTGTAAATGTCTAGTAGTTGTCTTGATTTATTTTAAAGCCTTGGATAGCCTCCAGACACTAAAAATCAAATCAAATTTTATTTGTCACATACACATGGTTAGCAGATGTTAATGCGAGTGTAGCGAAATGCTTGTGCTTCTAGTTCCGACAATGCAGTAATAACCAACAAGTAATCTTAATAACAATTCCAAAACTACTGTCTTGTACACAGTGTAAGGGGATAAATAATATGTACATAAGGATATATGAATGAGTGATGGTACAGAGCAGCATAGGCAGATACAGTAGATGGTATCGAGTACAGTATATACATATCAGATGAGTATGTAAACAAAGTGGCATAGTTAAAGTGGCTAGTGATACATGTATTACATAAGGATACAGTCGATGATATAGAGTACAGTATATACGTATGCATATGAGATGAATAATGTAGGGTAAGTAACATTATATAAGGTAGCATTGTTTAAAGTGGCTAGTGATATATTTACATTTCCCATCAATTCCCATTATTTAAAGTGGCTGGAGTTGAGTCAGTGTCAGTGTGTTGGCAGCAGCCACTCAATGTTAGTGATGGCTCTTTAACAGTCTGATGGCCTTGAGAGCTGTTTTTCAGTCTCTCGGTCCCAGCTTTGATGCACCTGTACTGACCTCGCCTTCTGGATGATAGCGGGGTGAACAGGCAGTGGCTCGGGTGGTTGATGTCCTTGATGATCTTTATGGCCTTCCTGTGACATCGGGTGGTGTAGGTGTCCTGGAGGGCAGGTAGTTTGCCCCCGGTGATGCAGGGGCAAACAGAGTACATGTGGGACAACAATTGCTTTGCAATATGTTCAAGATTTGTTTCAAAAAGCAAGTCAGTATACCAATTGAATAAACTAGATATCCTAAATAGTGTTGTCACCAATAGGTTATGCAGCACTAACATGGTCAGCCAGGAACTCCTGGAGGTGAGGATGGGGGAAGAGTGCAGCGGTATAAAGTACTTCAGTTGTACTTTCAAGTAGTTTTGGGGGCGGTGGGTATCTGTACTTTACTATTTATATTTGACTTATTTTTACTTCACTACATTCCTTAATAAAATAATGTACTTTTTACTCCATACATTTTCCCTGACACCCAAACTTACTCATTACATATTGAATGCTTAGCAGGACAGGAAAATGGTCCATTCACACTTATCAAGAGAACATCCCTGGTCATCCCTACTGCCTCTGATCTGGTGGACTCAGTAAACACGCATGCTTTGTTTGTAAATGATGTCTGGGTGTTGGAGTGTGCCTCTGGATATCCATTTAAAAAAAATTTAAACAAGAAAATGGTGCCATCTGATTTGCATAATACAAATAATTTGAAATGATTTATACTTTTAATTTTGACACTTAAGTGTATTTTAGTAATTACAGTGGGGCAAAAAAGTATTTAGTCAGCCAACAATTGTGCAAGTTCTCCCACTTAAAAAGATGAGGCCGGTAATTTTCATCATAGGTACACTTCAACTATGACAGACAAAATGAGAAATAAAAATCCAGAAAATCACATTGTAGGATTTTTAATGAATTTATTTGCAAATTATGGTGGAAAATAAGTATTTGGTCAATAACAAAGGTTTATCTCAATACTTTGTTATATACCCTTTGTTGGGTATTTTGGCCCATTCTTCCATGCAGATCTCCTCTAGAGCAATGATGTTTTGGGGCTGTTGCTGGGCAACACGGACTTTCAACTCCCTCCAAAGATTTTCTATGGGGCTGAGCTCTGGAGACTGGCTAGGCCACTCCAGGACCTTGAAATGCTTATTACGAAGCCACTCCTTCGTTGCCCAGGCGGTGGGTGTGTTTGGGATCATTGTCATGCTGAAAGACCCAGCCACGTTTCATCTTCAATGCCCTTGCTGATGGAAGGTTTTCACTCAAAATCTCACGATACATGGCCCCATGTCATGTATCGTGAGATTGAGTGAAAACCTTCCATCAGCAAGGGCATTGAAGATGAAACGTGGCTGGGTCTTTCAGACTGACAATGATCCCAAACACACCGCCCGGGCAAAGAAGGAGTGGCTTCATAAGAAGCATTTCAAGGTCCTGGAGTGTCCTAGCCAGTCTCCAGATCTCAACCCCATAGAAAATCTTTGGAAGGAGTTGAAAGTCTGTGTTGCCCAGCAACAGCCCCAAAACATCATTGCTCTAGAGGAGATCTGCATGGAGGATTGGGCCAAAATACCAGCAACAGTGTGTGAAAACCTTGTGAGGACTTACAGAAAACGTTTGACCTCTGTCATTGCCAACATAGGGTATATAACAAAGTATTGAGATAAACTTTTGTTATTGACCAAATGCTTATTTTCCACCATAATTTGCAAATAAATTCATTAAAAATCCTACAATGTGATTTTCTGGATTTTTTTTCTCTCATTTTGTCTGTCACAGTTGAAGTGTACCTATGATGAAAATTACAGGCCTGCACAATTGATGGCTGACTAAATAATTTTTTGCCCCACTGTACATGTGCAGAAGATGAATGTGCAAGTAGAAATACTGGGGTGCAGAGGCGAGAAAAAATAACATGGGGATTAGGTAGTTGGATGGGTTATTTACAGGTGGGCTATGTACAGGTGCAATGACCTCTAAGCTGCTCTGACAGCTGATGCTTAAAGTTAGTGAGGGAGATATGAGTCTCCAGCTTCAGTGATTTTTGCAATTCGTTCCAGTCTTTGGCAGCAGAGAACTGGAAGGAAAGGCAGCCAAGGTAGGAATTGGATTTGGGGGTGACCAATGAAATATACCTGCTTGAGCGCGTGCTACGGGTGCTGTTATGGTGACCAGTGAGCTGAGATAAGGCGGGGCTTTACCTAGCAGACACTTATAGATGACCTGGAGCCAGTGGGTTTGGCGACAAATATGAAGTGAGGGCCATCCAACGAGAGCATACAGGTGGCAGTGGTGGATAGTATATGGGGCTTTGCTGACAAAACAGATGGCACTGTGATAGACTGCATCCAATTTGCTGAGTAGAGTGTTGGAGGCTATTTTGTAAATTACATCGCTGAAGTCAAGGATCGGTAGGATAGTCAGTTTTACAAGGGTATGTTTGGCAGCATGAGTGAAGGATGCTTTGTTTTGCGAAATAGGAAGCCGATTCTAAATAGAGTAGAGGCGGATCAGAGAATCACCAGCAGCAAGGGCGACATCATTGATGTATACAGAGAAAAGAGTCGGCCACACTCTGACTTAGAGTAGTTGGTGAAACATGCGAGGCAGTCATTTGAGAAACCAAGGCTGTTGAGTCTGCCAATAAGAATGTGGTGATTGACAGAGTCGAAAGCCTTGGCCAGGTCGATGAATACGGCTGCACAGTATTGTCTTCTATCGATGGCGGTTATGATATCGTTTAGGATCTTGAGCGTGGCTGAGGTGCACCCATGACCAGCTCGGAAACCAGATTGCATAGTGGAGAAGGTAATGTGGGATTCGAAATGGTCGGTGATCTGTTTGTTAACTTGGCTTTTGAATACCTTAGAAAGGCAGGGTAGGATTGATATAGGTCTGTAACAGTTTGGGTCTACAGTGTCTCCCCCTCTGAAGAGGATGACCGCGGCAGCTTTCCATTCTTTGGGGATCTCAGACGATATGAAAGAGAGTTTGAACAGGCTAGTAGTAGGGGTTACAAAATTTCGGCAGATAATTTTAGAAAGAGAGGGTCCAGATTGTCTAGCCTAGCTGATTTGTAAGGGGGCAGATTTTGCAGCTCTTTCAGAACATCAGCTATCTGGATTTGGGTGAAAGAGAAATTGGGAGGCTTGGACAAGTTGCTGCAGGGGGTGCAGAGCTGTTGATCGGGGTAGGGGTAGCCAGGTGGAAAGCATGGCCAGCTGGCTGCTGTGTTTTTACGGACATATTCAATCAATCCCTATCCCAGTCTGCTGTCCCCACATGCTGCAAGATGGCAACCATTGTTCCTGTTCCCAAGAAAGCTAAGGTAACTTAACTAAATGGCTATCTCCCCCGTAGCACTCACTTCAATCATCATGAAGTGCTTTTAGAGACTAGTCAAGGATCAAATCAACTCCACCCCTACCTGTCACCTTAGACCCACTTCAATTTGCTTACCATCCCAATAGTTCCACAGACAATGCAATCACCATCACACTGCACACTGCTATATCCTATCTGGACAAGAAGAATACCTATGTACATGTAAGAATGCTGTTCATTTATAGCTCAGCGTTAAACACCATAGTACCCTTCAAACTTACCATTAACCTCTCTTGGGTAGGGGGCAGTATTTTCACGTCCGGATGAAAAGCGTGCCCAAAGTGTTACTCATTCACAGAAGCTAATTGGTAGATTTGGATAAAAAAAAACACTCTAAAGTTTCTAAAACTGTTAAAATAATGTCTGCGAGTATAACAGAACTGATATGGCAGGTGAAAACGTGAGGACAAACCCCCCCCCCCAAAAAAAATTCAGCCTACCACTATTTTCAATGGCTGTCACTCTTATTATAAGGCGAAGTCCCCCGAAATTGCAGTTTATAGGGCTTCCACTAGATGTCAACAGTTTTTAGAAAGAGTTTCAGGCTGTTTTTTGGAAAAATGACCCAGAAATGATAGTTTATCTAGGTGGCTCCCATTTTGGCTGTAGTGTTTCCAAGCGTGTGAATGAGAACGCGTTCTTTGGTATTTTTCTCCGGTAAAGACAATAACTATTCTCCGTCTTAAATTTGAGCATTTATTTACGTATTAGGGTAGCTGAGGTTTGATTATAAACGTTGCTTGACTTGTTTGGAAAAGTGTATTCGTAACATTTGGGATTCATTTTGTACGCATTTTGATGGAGGGAAACTGGGTGGATTACTGACTGAAGCACGCCAGCTAAACTGAGTTTTTATGGATATAAAGAAGAACATTATCGAACAAAAGGATCATTTGTGATGTAACTGGGACCTTTTGGAGTGCCAACAGAAGAAGATCATCAAAGGTAAGGCATTTATTATATCGCTATTTCTGACTTTCATGTCGCACCTGCCCGGTTGAAATATGTTTTTCATGGTTTTGTATGCGGCGTGCACACCTCCAACTCAAACATCAAGTTTGCAAATGACACAACAGTGGTAGGCTTGATTACCAACAGCGACGAGACAGCCTACAGGGAGGAGGTGAGGGCCCTCGGAGTATGGTGTCAGGAAAACAACCTCTCACTCAATGTCAGCAAATAGCAAAGAGATGATCGTGGAAACAGCAAAGGGGGCACCCCCCTATCCACATCGACGGAACAGCAGCGGAAGGTGAAATGGTCCACGCACACAGACAGTGTGGTGAAGAAGGCGCAGCAGTGCTTGTCACTGAAAACCCTCACTAACTTCTACAGATGCACAATCGAGAGCATCCTGTCGGGCTGTATCACAGCCTGGTACGGCAACTGCACCACCCACAACCGCAGGGCTCTCCAGAGGGTAGTGAGGTCTGCACAACGCATCACCGGGGGCAAACTACCTGCCCTTTAGGACACCTACAACACCCAATGTTACAGGAAGGCAAAAAAGATCATCAAGGACAATAACCACCCGAGCCACTTCCTCTTCACCCCGCTTCCATCCAGAAGGTGAGGTCAGTACAGATACATCAAAGCTGGGACAGAGAGATTGATAAACAGCTTCTATCTCAAGGCCATCAGATTGTTGCCACAGAGAGGCGGCTGCCTACCTACAGACTTGATATCATTGGCCACTAATAAACGGAACACTATTCACTTTAATAATGCCACGTTAAGAATGTTTACATATCTCACATTACTTATCTCATATATATATACTCTATACTACACAATCTATTGAATCTTAGCTCTGTCACTGCTCATCCATATATTTTTTATTTATATATTCTTATCCCATTCCTTTACTAGATTGTGTGTATTAGGATTTGTTGTGGAATTTGTTAGATATTACCTGTTCGATATTACTGTACTGTCGGAACTAGAAGCATCAGCATTTCGCTACACTCGCAATAACATCTGCTAACCATGTGTATGTGACCAATGTAATTGGATTTGATTTGATCATGTTATGGGTGTGCTTGTAATCGTTAAGGACTGGGGAGTTTTTCAGGGGAAAAAAGTCAAGGAATGAAGCTAAGCACCAGACACTGGGAGATGAATTCACCTTTCAACAGGACTATAACCTAAAACACAAGGCCAAAGCTCGGGGGGTGTGCTATGCCAGTGACCGAGAGGTCTGCAAAACCAAGCTTCTCATTGTCATGAAAAACTAAACTAATCCAATCTATTGCACCTGTTACTGAAATAGTTGCTCTAGTTTACATGGTATATGTCGTCTCATTCATTCATCTTTCTAACCTTGCATTTCTGACTGAAATAGTTCGAATTGACTACGTTTAAATTACAGCCCTGTGAAAGAGGTGCTAATGAACATTGTTCAGTGCCTCTGTTCAGTTTATTCAAAATATAATGGTATTGTGAGCTTCCATCGTTTCCCAGTCCATGTAGAGATCAGAAAAAGTTTTTTGTTGGCAGTACGTTGTGACAACTTCACTGTCACCAAACACACAAAGGTGTGTAGCACACATTTCATCGAAAGTGACTGTTCAGGGAAGAATTGTTCTCTCTCTGGGTGAGCTAGGGTGGACTGGACTGGGTTAGTCTCTGGGATAGGTAGGGCCAAATAGTCTGGTGTAGTCTCTCTCTCTGGGTGAGCTAGGGTGGACTGGACTGGGTTAGTCTCTGGGATAGGTAGGGCCAAATAGTCTGGTGTAGTCTCTCTCTGGGTGAGCTAGGGTGGACTGGACTGGGTTAGTCTCTGGGATAGGTTGTAGCGGTATTTATTAGAGAGGGGTAAAGAAAGATTTTGTTCGGGCGCCAGGCAGGTATTAACCATGCCGAAAGGAAAAGAGTAGAATAGAGAGAGTACCACTACCAGACCCACACACATCAGCAGAAGAGACTGCCTAGAGGGTAGCCTGTTTCCCAGATAGCCAGTGGAGAGAAAAAAGAATACACACCATATAAAACCACATCACAGCACAGGGGTAACCCAAACAAGAATACCTCATACAATAATACTAATACTAATAATGGCAGAGCAATTCAACAGCAACTTCATACAAGAACGAACCCAGTCATCAACATAGGATTTGCAATAATCTGTATTATTTTCTAGTGGATGAGTGCAGAGGGTATGAATGTGGGGGGGTGTTCATCAACACAACAAAGGCCTTAAAAATGTCCAGTCTTCTCGGCCACATGTCATTAGTACACCTCAATACAGTTCACATAACAATACACAACTTGCAAGCAACCTCCCTTTTAACTAAAATGTCCAAATACTTCTGGCAGGGCAATAATAGTCCAGCTCTAATGAACTTCAATAGGAAGTGCATTGGAAAAATAGAGAGTCTGTTTCAGGGTAAAGCACTGGAACGATAGAGGGAAGAGAAAAAGAGAAAGAGAACAAGAGAGATCTTAGCTGTGGTCTTCAGGCGTGCAGGTGTACTGTCTGACTGTCCGATGGTTTGCATGTTAAAGCTTCGCAACAATGTTGCTACTAATCCATGCGATCCATAACGGGCGTGGTCCCAAACGAAAACAACCACGACCTAGAGCGATCACACCGATGATTGAGTTAAATACTTTATAAACTACACACGCTGAAAACAAACAAAACTTCTGCAGCACAGCACACACAATCAAACTGTCGCGCCACCAAAGAGCCCCTCCCCAAAGAGCTGAACGAGCTCTCTTTATTTCCTCCTTCCTTACTGCTCATGCGCTCTTAAAGTGGCAGCGCACGGTGAAGGCTCCGAGCAGATTTCGCCACAAGGTAGGGCCAAATAGTCTGGTGTAGTCTCTCTCTCTGGGTGAGCTAGGGTGGACTGGACTGGGTTAGTCTCTGGGATAGGTAGGGCCAAATGGTCTGGTGTAGTCTCTCTCTCTGGGTGAGCTAGGGTGGACTGGACTGGGTTAGTCTCTGGAATAGGTAGGGCCAAATGGTCTGGTGTAGTCTCTCTCTCTGGGTGAGCTAGGGTGGACTGGACTGGGTTAGTCTCTGGGATAGGTAGGGCCAAATGGTCTGGTGTAGTCTCTCTCTCTGGGTGAGCTAGGGTGGACTGGACTGGGTTAGTCTCTGGAATAGGTAGGGCCAAATAGTCTGGTGTAGTCTCTCTCTGTGTGAGCTAGGGTGGACTGGACTGGGTTAGTCTCTGGGATAGGTAGGGCCAAATAGTCTGGTGTAGTCTCTCTCTGGGTGAGCTAGGGTGGACTGGACTGGGTTAGTCTCTGGGATAGGTAGGGCCAAATAGTCTGGTGTAGTCTCTCTCTGTGGGTAAGGTAGGGCATACTGGGTATAGGGTAGAAAGGGCTAAGCTTCCCTCTCTCAAATTCAGATTGCTTTATTGGCATGAAATACAATTTGTAGATTTTGCCAAAGCAGTGTAGTGGTACAGCATTTCAGTCAATAAAGTACAATGCAATTATATATATATATATCTCTCTCTCTATCTCTCTCGCTCTCTCAACACTGTTAGACTGATGCTGTTGACCTGGATCACTGTGGAGAAGGAGGAGGTCAAAGGGGGTAAGTGTAACCGGTGTGAAATGGCTAGCTAGTTAGCAGTGCATCACAAATTCTGAGACCTTGAAGTAGTAGGGCTTCGGCTTCTGTGGAGCGATAGGTAACAATGCTTCATGGGAGGCAGATGTTAATGTGTTCAGAGGATCCCTGGGGCGAGGAGAGGGAAGGAAGCAAAACTGTTACATACTCAGCGTGTGTGTGTGTGTGTGTGTGTGTGTGTGTGTGTGTGTGTGTAGCGGTGAGTGGGAAAATCACTGGGGAAACCAAGCCAGAAGAAAATATCATATTCCAACCAATGTGTTGTGATAATTGCATTGTTTGCTCTATAACCTGTTAGTTCATATGCCTTGCCACCATGATATACTCTTTAAAAATGAGGGGTTCAACAAGGGTTCTTCGAAGAACCTTAGGGTTCTTGGCACTGAAAATGGCCCCCAACGGATTCTTCCAAGAACCCCATAGAAGGTGAGGTTCATCGAAGAACCTCCTTAATTGGTGGGTGTTCTTGCAGGAACCTTTCTGCCCAACTGAAACATTTTGATTTCAGAGGACAGCTGGTGCAGGCACTTAACTGAACATTTTTAAGATCTCCTCAATTTAAGGTAAGGTTTGTCCCTTATATGATCTAAATTGATATTATTTTGTGATGATACCATCTATCTATTCATAATTCTGCAAATCTTTCTTAAACAGAAAATGGACACAATTCAATGGATATCAAATCAACAAAGAGGTAAGAATATGTTGGGCTATAAGAATTATGTTAAAGGCTGGCTGTATTGGGTGCAGATGACTGAACTGCTCAATGTTGTGTCTGTGTCTGCAGGTATACAGACGAGGAGGCATGCAAAAGGCATGTGAATTAGTATTGGTATGTTATGCAGATCACATTTACCATCCTCCTCCCTTCCCTTGTCAATGAATATCCCATAGGCCTCTACATTGTGGACAAGGTATGTGTATGAAAACCATTATCAAAACTGTTTTTTCATTAACATTCAATACAAAACCAAGGTATGAATACTGTTGTGTGCATGTTTTGTTAATCATCTGTATAAATACTCTTTTTGTGATTCACAGACTTCACCCTCCCTACAGCTCTTTTGAATATAACTTGAAACCTGTTTGAACACCTTGCACTGCAAAATCATTCTGGCTATGGACACGGAGAACACATTAACATCAACACGCCAGATGATATATCCATTGGACCTGGGGCTCTACTGCGAGTTTATCTCATATTCAAAACAATTTATTCTACTTTGTCACTAAAATCATAATAAACACTGACAGTTAAAATATAGTGTTATTGTTGTAATGCACATTATTATTATTAATAATAATAATAGGGGGGTAGTTCAAACATGAACCCCAAAAGATTATTCCAAAGGTTCTTTGAGGATCCATTAAAAGGGGTTATTTGAAGAACTTATAGGGGTTCCCCCACAGTTTAAATTTGAAGAACCCCTAAAGGAAACTCCAGGAACCTTTTCTTTTTAGAGTGTCCAGGCCTAAGACTGAGACAATAAGAAGACAGTAGCGGAGAGCAACCTCACAAAGGATATTGAATGTAACAAACAGTTACATGACCTACAGCATGGTCAAGAAAAATTCATATTTCCAACATGTTGGGACAACTAAACAACTATTGATTTAGAACCAATGAGAGTTACTGCAAGTTGCGCACAAAAAAAATAGGAGTTTCCTCCACTATTCCAGCACCATTTCAACTTTAACATTTCAACATCATCTAAATCACCCATGCTTTAGTCTAATACAGTGACAACTAAAAGATACCAAAAACAATTTAGTCCAATCAATGTAAGCTAAATATGATGTGGCTGTCCATGGTTCTGATGTGTGAGTGTGTACAGTATACGTTCGTGCAAGTATAAAAACATGTTGACTCACCCTACTTGTAGAGAAACGCCAATGCCATCCTCCTCTCTTTCATGTCGAGGAAACGGTCTAAGACTGTCATATAGTACATGCTTTTAGTTTTTGTTCTTCTAGGCTACCTGGATCAAATGCTTGCTCGCTAGCCTAACTTCCTTTCATGGGCAACGTTAGCTAGTTAACATTAGCCTTCTACATCTAACTAAATATTGAACTTCCATCCTCTCAGTCCAGGGGCACAATGTATTTTATGGTTGGATCCGAATTGCCGTTATAATCATTGGCCAGTACAGATAATTAATTAAAACCACAAGTCCAAATCTCTAACTCCATCCATGGCTAATTTAGTAAAGGGACCATTTTAGCTAGCTAGCCAGCCACCGGAGGACAACAACACAACGAGATTCAACAATTCAAATGGTTTCTATCAATGACGTGTTTCTCTGTGATAGGAGTGAAGCCAAATCCAAACTGGCTCCAAACTGAGCTCACTCAGTTTAGCTCAACGCTGATTGGCTATTTATTTATACTTTTTTATCAAGGGTGGCCAAATGCTCGCTGGCTTCCCTTGCATTCAATGCTAAGGCGGCAACAGCGTCATACTCTTTTTTTTACCAGACAGCTTCAGATAGATGGCCTACACATACATAGAGAGAGGGCCGCTGTTTCGCTCGCTTGGATGCTTTTCTCAGGTGAGATACATTCAGCCTCTTGCGAATTGAAGGAAAATCATGAAAACACAGAGTTTTCAGAAAACACAGAGAGACGAAAGATTTTTATTTTTGGGAGGGGTCCTGGCTTCCCTTGGCATCCATAAATATATACGCCACTGGTGTGTATATGCGGCGTGTGTGTGTGTATGCAGCATTTGTGTGTGTGTATGCAGTGTGTGTGTGTTGTGCCCATCTTCACTCTGTGACCAGAAACAGATGGACGTCTTAATCTTTCCCATCATCCTCTCCATCCAACTCCTATCAAAGTATTAAGCGTCCTTGATGTTTGAGCCAGTGAGTTTTAAAGCCACGTTGATTGAGCCTGGAAGATTGCCAGAGCTACTTCTACACTGCTCTTGAAGCTCAATGTGACAGAGTGTGTGTGTGCGTGCGTGCGTGTGTGTGTATCTGTGCTTGTGTGCATGCTTATGCCTATGTCTGTGTGTGTGTACTTCCAAGTGTGTGTGCATAATTACACATAAAAGAGGGATGAGCGAATGAGGCAGGTTGTGCTTCACTGACAGTTAGCCTCATTAAAGCAGATCCCCTATTCATTAACTGGCCTTGTTGAGGTGAATACAGTTCATCTATATTCAACAGACAGCGCGTGAGAGTGAATGGATAGTTAGAGACAGCTCAATGACCCAGTAATGACTCCCACAGAGATGGATGATTACCTGACTGGAGTTTTGGAGTGACATTGGGGCAGAGGGGAGAGAGGGATGAGAGGGAGATAGGGGGAAAAGAGTGAATGGGAGATGGTGAGGGGGAAAAGAGTGAATGGGAGATGGTGAGGGGGAGGGAGAAGAGAGGGGGAAGAGAGTGAAAGGGTGATGGCGAGGGGGAGGGAGAGGAGGGATAGGGAGAGGACAAGAATAGGTGAGAGGAGAGAGATGGGGAGGATAGAAAGAAGGATGGAGAGATGGGAGATGTTGAGCGAGAAGTATAGAGAGATAGGGAGGAGAAAGAGAAGGACGGAGAGATGAGAGAAGGTGAGAGAGGATGGAGAGATGGGAGGGTGAGAGAGAAGGATGGAGATATGGGAGAAGGAGAGAGAGAAGGATGTAGATATGGGAGAAGATGGGAGAGAAGGATGGGGAGGAGAGAGAGAAGGATGGAGAGATGGGAAAAGGTGAGAGAGAAGGATGGAGATATGGGAGAAGGTGAGAGACAAGGATGGAGAGATGGTAAAAGGTGAGACAGAAGGATGGAGTGATGGGAGAAGGTGAGAGAGAAGGATGGAGAGATGGGAAGGAGAGAGAGAGAGAGAGAGGATGGAGAGATGGGAGAAGGTGAGAGAGAAGGATGGGGAGATGGGGATGGGGGAGAGAAAGATTGAGAGATGGGAAAAAGTGAGAGAGAAGGATGGAGAGATGGGAGAAGGTGAGAGAGAAAGATGCCACGCTCCATGGAGGACAAAGCTAACTCCTTCACGACATTCACTGGCAAACACATCCAGGCCCACGATCTGCCACACACAGACATAGAGTAGCTGGACGAGCTGTACGTATTTGTAGACTTTGAGGCGCTTGCGGATCCAGCCAAAGTAGATGGCACCATACTGCGCACCCTGGTCCTAATCAAAGGGCAGCTCCCCGAGATGAAGGGGACAGGCCTGCCCAACTATGTACTGCTAGATGCCAAGGTAGAGAGATTCACCAGTGACGAAGATTTGGAGCTGTGGTAGGCTCTGGTGTGGCTCCAACACATGTTGGACCGGAGCAGGAGCACCAATGGCATGCTGATCCTGGATGGCCACCACGGACACGTGTCTACGGATTTCTTGACCCCCCTTGGTGCAGCTGTCACCCTGCCGGCCGTGGTCCCTGCCGACCTTACACCTCCAGCCCCTGGAGATGTGCCTGTGGCCCGTACTGCAGAGCTTCTTGCTGGCCCGTTGGGCTCGGCTGGCTGCTGATATCGGGGCAGCAGGGGCCACACAAAAAATTATATAGTACAGCTGCTAGTGGCCTGGTTAGTGTAGGCCCTAGCCTACCTGGAGGAATATCCCAATCTGCTGCAACAGTCCTTCAACCTTACTGACTTGGTCCCTGGGCAGCAGGATCAGGAAATGACCAAAATCCTTTCAGAGACCCAGTCAGAGCTGATGGGTACTCTCAGAGAGGCACTGATGGTCCTGAGCTGGAGCAAGAAAACAGCAGGGACACAGAGGAAATGGAGGCTGAAAAAGAGACGGTAGATGAAGAGCAAGAGGCTGAAGAAGAGAGGTTAGATGAGGAGCAAGAGGTTAAAGAAGAGCAGGAAAATGGAGAAGGAAAGTCAGATGAGAATCACAAGGCAGCTATAGAAATGGACATGGACACAACAGAGGATAACATCTCGGAAAAGGGAGAGGAAGAGATGGAGCAGCTGCCAGAGTGCCAGGAGACTGGAGATTCCCATGAGGAAGAAAGAACCATGTCTCCCCCCTCTTAGTCCTCCCTTTTCACAAACTCTGAGTTGAATACTGCTCTTCCATGCTACACAAGAACATCTGTCATGTTACCTTAGGCCACACAGCCTGTGGAGCCTCCCTTCAAATGGTCACAGACGGTTACAGTACATACTGTGACAGTACAACAGTACTGTTTACAATAAATGTTGTGATATGAGTAAACTACCACATTCTTTTTCTGTATCAGTCAATAGATTGTAGTATTGTGGAAGGTGTAGTATCTGTGATCTACATCTGTTTATATTAGTAACAGTCAGTATCTGGTGTGACCACCAGCTGCATTAAGTACAGCAGTGCATCTCCTCCTCATGGACTGCACCAGATTTGCCAGGTCTTGCTGTGAGATGTTACCCCACTCTTCCAACAAGGCACTTCCATGTTCCCGGACATTTCCGGGAACATGGAATGGCCCTAGACCTCACCCTCCGATCCAACAGGTCCCAGACGTGCTCAAGGGGATTGAGATCTGGGCTCTTCGCTGGCCATGACAGAACACTGACATTCCTGTCTTGCAGGAAATCAAGCACAGAATGAGCAGTATGGCTGGTGGCATTGTCATGCTGGAGGGCCATGTCAGGATGAGCCTGCAGGAATTGTACCACATGAGGGAGGAGAATGTCTTCCCTGTAACGCACAGCGTTGAGATTGCCTACAATGAGAACAAGCTCAGTCCGATGATGCTGTGACACACCACCCCAGACCATGACGGACCCTCCACCTCCAAATCGATACCACTCCAGAGTACAGGCCTCGGTGTAACGCTCATTCCTTTGATGATAACGCGAATCCGATCATCACCCCTGGTGAGACAAAACCGTGACTCGTCAGAGAAGAGCACTTTTTGCCAGTCCTGTCTGGTCCAGCGACGGTGGGTTTCTGCCCATAGGCGACGTTGTTGCCGGTGATGTCTGGTGAGGGCCTATCTTACAACAGGCCTACAAGCCCTCAGTCCAGCCTCTCTCAGCCTATTGCGGACAGTCTGGGCACTGATGGAGGGATTGTGCGTTCCTTGTGTTAATTGGGCAGTTGTTCTTGCCTTCCTGTACCTGTCCTGCAGGTGTGATTTTGGGATGTACCGATCCTGTTCAGGTGTTGTTACACATCGTCTGCCACTGTGAGGACGATCAGCTGTCCATCCTGTCTCCCTGTAGCATTGACTTAGGCGTCTCACAGTACGGACATTGCAATTTATTGCATGGGCCACATATGCAATCCTCATGCCTCCTTGCAGCATGCCTAAGGCACGTTCACGCAGATGAGCAGGGACCCTGGCATCTTTCTTTTGGTGTTTTTCAGAGTGTTTTTCAGGCCTCTTCAGTGTCTGTGGTGACGTTGTATTGGTTAATGTGACGACTGATGCTCATCGAATGATTACAAGTTTCTAATTACGTGATTAACTGAATCAAGCAATTATTATCTCATTAACCTGGAGCACCATGGGAAAACTAGTTTTTATTGAGTTTCTATTTCCCAAATTACCTCAGAGAATATCAGAATATCGATTTTACAACAGCCGCTAATTAACCAGTTTCCTCTACCAATCTCGTTCTGAACGTCATATAGCCTGTGAATCTGCACGGACCCGGGTCTCACCAATGAGTCCGCACCACACCAATCTTAATTGAATATTTATTTACTAAAAAGCTAAAATTATGATGAAAGATACACATAGACAAAACACATTATAAAGGCTATTGATTAGAACTTAGTATAACGGGCCAACACACTATGGCGCGTGTTACCCACAATGGGGATTTCAAAAGAGAGAGAAAAAAAGAAGTACCCAAGAGAAATATACATTTGGGTGAATTTGTCAGCTATGCTAGCTAGCCCTAGCCTTGCCTCAAACTGCCGGTCTTATGGGTCAGAATATAATGATGTAATTACTTGGGGGGTGATCTCCGGGGATTCTCTGCGTGGACTGTTCTGCTGGTCGATGACGCACTTCTCCTGCGCACCTCCCTGCTCGTCCTCCCGGTGTCAGTGTCCTTTGTGGCTTAGGAATCTGTTACCTCACCCCTTTCTCTGGAAGGGGTCTTCTGAGGACAGACAGCTCTGTAGCTCAGAGCTCACAGCATAGGAATGAAACCCTTTAGATACCACGATTCGATGGGAGATGGAGGCTAGGTGGTTCGACTTGAATTCACCTTCTTAGACACAGCTACTCATCCGTAGCTTGGGTAGAAAATGATTTCTTTGTCCTCAAACTTGCGTTGCGTTGACTTTTTCAGATCCTGCTGCAGCTGGGGTCACATAGTTCTATTGTAAATTCTATACTCACAGGTTTTATACCCTTGGGTCAGAAGTGGGCGTAGCCGCCTTTAGGGCACTTCTCTAGGAGTACCAAGTTAATGAGGCAAAGGCTAGATTTTTCTCAAATCCCATTTTAGACAACTAACTTAACATTTCATCTTCCCCAAAACATTCCCTTTGATGTGGACATTTTCCACACAATGTACAATGTATAAACATCACACATATACTAGGAAAACTCTTCTTTATTATGTTTTCGTAATAACTGTTGGAGTTGAGAGATAATCTGTAGGGTTGTGGTATATGAATGCTGTGAATGCTGTGACCTTAAGTGCCTACAGTCTGTAAGCTGTTAGTGTCTTAATGACCATTCCAGAGGTGCATGTTCATTAATTGTTGATGGTTCATTGAACAAGCATGGGAAACAGTTTAACCCCCTTTCAATGAAGATCTGTGAAGTTATTTGGATTTTTACGAATTGTCTTTGAAAGACAGGGTCCTGAAAAAGGGACATTTCTTTTTTTTGCTGAGCTTAGTACCTGTGCCTCCCATAGTCTGTTCTGGACTTGGGGACTGTGAAGAGACCTCTGGTGGCATGTCTTGTGGGGTATGCATGGCTGTCCGAGCTGTGTGCCAGTAGTTTAGACCGACAGCTCGGTATATTCAACATGTCAATACCTCTCATAAATACAAGTAGTGATGACGTCAATCTCTCCTCCACTTTCAGCCAGGAGAGATTGGCATTCATATTATTAATATTAGCTCTCTGTGTACATCCAAGAGCCAGCCGTGCTGCCCTGTTCTGAGCCAATTGCAATTTTCCTAAGTTATTTTTTGGGGCACCTGACCACACGACTGAACAGTAGTCAAGGTGCAACAAAACTAGGGCCTGTAGGACCAGCCTTGTTGATAGTGTTGTTCAGAAGGCAGAACATTGCTTTATTATAGACAGACTTCTCCCCATCTTAGCTACTACTGCATCAATATGTTTTGACCATGACAGTTTACAATCTAGTGTTACTCCAAGCAGTTTAGTCATCTTAAACTGCTCAATTTCCACGTAATTTATTACAATATTTAGTTGAGGTTTAGGGTTTAGTGAGTGTTTTGTTCCAAATGCAATGCTTTCCATTAAATAGTACCCGCAAAACACCAGTCTCAACGTCAACAGTGAAGAGGCAACTCCGGGATGCTGGCCTTCTAGGCAGAGTTCCTCTGTCCAGTGTCTGTGTTATTTTGCCCATCTTAATATTTTCTTCTTATTGGCCAGTCTGAGAGATGTCTTTTTCTTTGCAACTCTGCCTAGAAGGCCAGCATCCTAGAGTATACTCTTCACTGTAAACATTGAGACTGGTGTGTTGTGGATACTATTTAATGAAGCTGCCAGTAGAGGACTTGTGAGGCGTCTGTTTCTCAAACTAGACACTCTAATGTATTTGTCCTCCCACTCAGTTGTGCACCGAGGGCCTCCCATTCCTCTTTCTATTCTAGTTAGAGACAGTTTGCGCTGTTCTGTGAAGGGAATAGTACACAGCTTTGTACGAGATCTTTAGATTCTTGGCAATTTCTTGCATGGAATAGCCTTCATTTCTCAGAACAAGAATAGACTGACGAGTTTCAGAAGAAAGTTCTTTGTTTCTGGCCATTTTGAGCCTGTAATCAAACCCACAAATGCTGATGCTCCAGATACTCAACTAGTCTAAAGAAGGCCAGTTTAATTGCTTCTTTAATCAGCACAACCGTTTTCAGCTGTTCTAACATAATTGAAAAAGGGTTTTCTAATGATCAGTTAGCCTTTTAAAATGATAAACTTGGATTAGCTGACACAACGTTCCATTGGAACACAGGAGTGATGGTTGCTGTTGGGCCTCTGTACGCCTATGTAGATATTCCATAAAAATCAGCCGTTTCCAGCTACAATAGTCATTTACAACATTAACAATGTCTACACTTTAATTCTGATCAATTTTATGTTATTTTAATGGACAAAAAAATCAAAAACAAGGACATTTCTAAGTGACCCCAAACTTTCTAACAGAATATTATATGTATATTTTTACAGTGGAATTTCTCATATACTGTACCTTTGACATGGAAATGCCCTATTCACTTCGATACATTTTTCTCCCGGTAGCAGGTTACCTTTAGACTAGTCATGTGTAGCCCAAACTTTTCGGACTCTACAGACTTTTTCATGCTATTGCAGATATATCTAGTTTAAACAGGCGGATTTTGATGAGATAGTTTCTATTATGCTAATTCGATTTCTGCACGGGCATCGACTCTAGGGGGAACAGGGCCGTCCACACCAAGGATGATAACTATAACGATGACTATAACAGTAAATAAATAAATCATTCCAATTCAAGTGAACAGGAGCGTTCACATTACAGCCATAACTACAAAAAGAGTGTAGAACGATAACGAGAGCTATCGTTTGGATCACTTTCAGAGCGATTTTTTTCCCCCTGTCTCTTCGACGATAAAACATTGACAACCAATCAAAAACGAATCAAGTTGTATTTGTCACATGCGCCGAATACAACAGGTGTAGACTTTACCGTGAAATGCTAACGAGCCCTTTCCCAACAATACAGAGTTAAAAAGTAAGACAAAATAGCAACAACAATTTTTGGGAAATAACTTTTGGGAAATAACTATTTTGGAGAACAACAAAAACAAGCAAAAATTTCCCCTAGACATTATCACCTCAATATTAGGTTTATATTAGGTTAAGCTTTTTTAATGTAGAATGGCATTTACAATGTACTATTCAACCTTATCATACATAGGCTACATTGACTAATTTAGCCTACTTGTGGAACAGCGCATACAGTGCAGTATTAAATAGATGCACAATACACGCCATCAAGGCCGACTTCAAACACAGACATCAATGTGAAGGTGACTGGAGCAATAGCTGACAGCGAATGAAAGCTATGCCAGATAAATCCTACACATGCATTGAAATAAAAGGCATACGTCAAATTAATTACTTAGGCCTACAATTGACAAGGACGCATAAAGACAAACAAACTCGACCAAGGAATGAAGAAAGATCTACACATTCAGGCCGCGCCCTTGATTCAGCACCCCAGAATGGACAGCGCCTCCGTACAGGTAGGCATAGTGGAGCTCTGTGGGGTGTGGCTGAATGGAGAGCGCCTCCGTACAGGTAGGGCTTGTGGAGCTCTGTGGGGTGTGGCTGAATGGACAGCGCCTCCGTACAGGTAGGCATAGTGGAGCTCCATGGGGTGTGGCTGAATGGACAGAGCCTCTACACAGGTAGGCATAGTGGAGCTCTGTGGGGTGTGGCTGAATGGACATCGCCTCCATACAGGTAGGCATAGTGGAGTTCCATGGGGTGTGGCTGAATGGACAGCGCCTCTACACGGGTAGGCAAAGTGGAGCTCCGTGGGGTGTGGCTGAATGGACAGCGCCTCTATACAGGTAGGCATAGTGGAGCTCCGTGGGGTGTGGCTGAATGGACAGCGCCTCCATACAGGTAGGCATAGTGGAGCTCCGTGGGGTGTGGCTGAATGGACAGCACATCTATACAGGTAGGCATAGTGGAGCTCCGTGGGGTGTGGCTGAATGGACAGTGCCTCCATACCAGTAGGGGTTGTGGAGCTCCGTGGGGTGTGGCTGAATGGACAGCGCCTCCATACCAGTAGGGGTTATGGAGCTCCGTGGGGTGTGGCTGAATGGACAGCGCCTCCATACAGGTAGGGGTTGTGGAGCTCCGTGGGGTGTGGCTGAATGAACAGCGCCTCCCATACCAGTAGGGGTTGTGGAGCTCCATTGGGTGTGGCTGAATGGACAGCGCCTCCATACCAGTAGGGGTTGTGGAGCTCTGTAGGGTGTGGCTGAATGGACAGCGCCTCTATACAGGTAGGGGTTGTGGAGTTCCGTGGGGTGTGGCTGAATGGACAGCGCCTCTATACAGGTATGGGTTGTGGAGTTCCGTGGGGTGTGGCTGAATGAACAGCGCCTCAGTACAGGTAGGCGTTGTGGAGCTCTGTAGGATGTGGCTGAATGGACAGCGCCTCCATACGGGTAGGGGTTGTGGAGCTCTGTAGGGTGTGGCTGAATGAACAGCGCCTCCATGCAGGTAGGCATTGTGGAGCTCCGTGGGGTGTGGCTGAATGGACAGCGCCTCCGTACAGGTAGGCGTTGTGGAGCTCCATGGGGTGTGGCTGAATGGACAGCGTCTCTATACAGGTAGGCGTTGTGGAGCTCCATGGGGTGTGGCTGAATGGACAGCGCCTCTATTCAGGTAGGCGTTGTGGAGCTCCATGGGGTGTGGCTGAATGGACAGCGCCTCTATACAGGTAGGCTTAGTGGAGCTCTGTGGGGTGTGGCTGAATGGACAGCGCCTCCGTACAGGTAGGCATAGTGGAGCTCCGTGGGGTGTGGCTGAATGGACAGCGCCTCCATACAGGTAGGGGTTGTGGAGCTCTGTTGGGTGTGGCTGAATGAACAGCGCCTCCATGCAGGTAGGCATAGTGGAGCTCCGTGGGGTGTGGCTGAATGGACAGCGCCTCCATACAGGTAGGGGTTGTGGAGCTCTGTAGGATGTGGCTGAATTGACAGTGCCTCCATACAGGTAGGCATAGTGGAGCTCCGTGGGGTGTGGCTGAATGGACAGCGCCTCCATACAGGTAGGGCTTGTGGAGCTCTGTAGGGTGTGGCTGAATGAACACAATGCAGATAGCCCGGTTAGCCACTGTGCGGGAGCACTGTATGGTCAGCCTAATTGAGCTAGTATGTAGATGAATGCATAGTTAAAGTGACTATGCATATATGATAAACAGAGAGTAGCAGCAGCGTAAAAGGAGGGGTTGGGGTGGGGGGGGCACTCAATGCAAATAGTCCGGGTAGCCATTTGATTACCTGTTCAGGAGTCTTATGGCTTGGGGGTAAAAACTGTTGAGAAGCATTTTTGTCCTAGACTTGTCACTCCGGTACCGCTTGCCATGCGGTAGCAGAGAGAACAGTCTATGACAGGGGTGGCTAGGGTCTTTGACAATTTTTAGGGCCTTCCTCTGACACCGCCTGGTGTAGAGGTCCTGGATGGCAGACAGCTTAGCCCCAGTGATGTACTGGGCCGTACGGTTGGAGGCCGAGCAATTGCCGTACCAGGCAGTGATGCAACCCATGCTCTTGATGTTGCAGCTGTAGAACCTTTTGAGGATCTCAGGACCCATGCCAAATCTTTTTAGTTTCCTGAGGAGGAATAGGCTTTGTCGTGCCCTCTTCCCGACTGTCTTAGTGTGTTTGGACCATTCTAGTTTGTTGTTGATGTGGACACCAAGGAACTTGAAGCTCTCAAACTGCTCCACTACAGCCCTGTCGATGAGAATGGGGGCGTGCTCAGTCCTCCTTTTCCTGAAGTCCACAATCATCTCCTTAGTCTTGGTTACGCTGAGGGATAGGTTGTTATTCTGGCACCACCCGGCCAGGTCTCTTACCTCCTCCCTATAGGCTGTCTCGTCTTTGTTGGTGATCAGGCTGTTGTGTCGTCTGCAAACGCAATGATGGTGTTGGAGTCGTGCCTGGCCATGCAATCGTGGGTGAACAGGGAGTACAGGAGGGGACTGAGCATGCACCCCTGGGGAGCTCCAGTGTTGATGATCAGCATGGCAGATGTGTTGCTGCCTACCCTCACCACCTGGGGGCGGCCCGTTAGGAAGTCCAGGATCCAGTTGCAGAGGGAGGTGTTTAGTCCCAGGATTCTTAGCTTAGTGATGAGCTCTGAGTGTACTATGGTGTTGAACGCTGAGCTGTAGTCAATGAATAGCATTCTCAAATAAGTGTTCCTTTTGTCCGGGTGGGAAAGGGCAGTGTGGAGTGCAATAGAGATTGCATCATCTGTGGATCTGTTTGGGCGGTATGCAAATCGGAGTGGGTCTAGGGTTTCTGGGATAATGGTGTTGATGTGAGCCATTACCAACCTTTCAAAGCACTTCATGGCTACAGACGTGAGTGCTACGGGTCTGTAGTCATTTAGGCAGGTTGCCTTTGCGTTCTTGGGCACATGGTCTATGGTGTTCTGCTTGAAACATGTTGGTATTACAGACTCAATCAGGGACATGCTGAAAATGTCAGTGAAGACACCTGCCAGTTGGTCATGTACAAAATAAGTTACAAATAACGCGAAAAAGAACACAAGCACAATTGGTTGGGCGACCGTAAAACTGCTACCATTTCTTTCGGCGCCATTTTGTCTGTTTGCAAATGCAACTTATTTATATTTCTAACAGAAACTGTTTATTAATTCCTTATCAATTTTAGTAGACACTCTATGCAGAGCAACTTACAGTAGTAAGGGTGTACATTTTCATACTGGTCCCCATGGGAATTAAACCCACAACCCTAGCATTGCAAGTGTCATGCTCTACCAACTGAGCCACATCATCACATCACATCATCACAAACCACTTGCTGTCTCAATGTACTCCATTTTAGTAGACACTCTATGCAGTGTAGATGACCAACCTTTGTAGATGACCAGCCTATGTACAATACAATAATGTAGATTTACTTTAAGTGGTTTGTAAGGATGGTAAATTAATACTGCACAAAAGTGGTTATTTTCCATGTTATTTTATTGAGAAAAAATATTTCATTTGATGTGGATGTTTTGTGTCTTTCCCCATAACTTTGCATATTTTTATGTAAATGTTTGAGGACAGGGTTTTGTTCTTTCTGGATCCCATTAGAATGACAATCACAGAGAAAGAGACAGGGTTTTGTTCTTTCTGGAACCATTAGAATGACAATCACAGAGAAAGAGACAGGGTTTTGTTCTTTCTGGATCCCATTAGAATGACAATCACAGAGAAAGAGACAGGGTTTTGTTCTTTCTGGATCCCATTAGAATGACAATCACAGAGAAAGAGACAGGGCAACAACTCTTACAATTCTATTACAAAACTATTGTTCTTAATTATACAACTACCTTTTGTGCCAAGGTGTAGATGCTGAAAACATTTTTTTGCTTGCTCTACAGATGTCTATATCAGTCTGCTAATACTAGTAAAGGATAGATAATTAGTTGCAGCAGCGTATGTGAAGAGTGTGAAAATGTGACTGTGTGAATGTGTGTGTATTTGCGTGTGAGCGTGTGTGTGTGTGTGTGTGTGTGTGTGTGTGTGTGTGTGTGTGTGTGTGTGTGTGTGTGTGTGTGTGTGTGTGTGTGTGTGTGTGTGTGTGTGTGTGTGTGTGTGTGTGTAGAATCCAGTGAGTGTGTATAGAGCTGTCGCAGGAGAGTCCGTGCTTAAAAGTGGGTCAATGCAAATAGTCAGGGATACCATTTGATTAAATGTTCAGCACTCTTATGGCTTGGGGGTAGAAGCTGTTCAGGAGTTGATGTATGACATAGGTGTCTGCAGTCTTTGACATTTTTAGGGCCTTCCTTTGACACCACCTGGTATAGAGGTCCTGGATGGCAGGAAGCTTGGCTCCAGTGATGTACTGGGCCTTAGGCACTAAACTCTGTAGTGCCTTATGGTCAGATGCCAAGCAGTTGTCATACCAGGCGGTGATGCAGTCAGTCAAGATGCTCTCAGCCTTCTGAGGGAGAAGAGGCATTGTCGTGCCCTCTTCACGACTATGTGGGTGTGTTTGAACCCTGATAGGTCCTTAGTGATGTGGACACTAAGGAACTTGAGGCTCTCGGCCCGCTCCACTAAAGCCCCATTGATGGTGAATGGGGGAGAGGTTGTTGTCCTGGCACCACACTGCCAAGTCCTGAGCTCCTCCCTATAGCCTGTCTCATCGTCGGCGGTGATCATAAATACCACCGCCATCTCATTGGCAACCTTAACACATATTTTTTTCTCAAAACTTCTTAAAGCATTGTTGGTTAAAGAATTGTAATTAAGCATTTTTATTTATTTATTTATTTCGCCTTTATTTAACCAGGTAGGCTAGTTGAGAACAAGTTCTCATTTACAACTGCGACCTGGCCAAGATAAAGCAAAGCAGTTTGACACATACAACAACACAGAATTACACATGGAATAAACAAACCTTCAGTCAATAATACAGTAGAAAAAAAGGCTATATACAGTGAGTGCAAATGAGGTAAGGGAGGTAAAGCAATAAAAAGGCCAAGGTGGCGAAGTAATTATAATATACCAATTAAACACTGGAGTGATTGATGTGTAGTAGATGAATGTGCAAGTAGAGATACTGGGGTGCAAAGGAGCAAGATAAGTAAATAAATAGAGTATGGGGATGAGGTAGTTCGATGGGCTATTTACAGATAGGCTATGTACAGGTGCAGTGATCTGTGAGCTGCTCTGACAGCTGGTGATTAAAGCTAGTGAGGGAGATGTGATTTTTGCAGTTCGTACCAGTCATTGGCAACAGAGTACTGGAAGGGAAGGCTGCCAAAGTAGGAATTGGCTTTGGGGGTGACAAGTGAGATATAACTGCTGGAGCGCGTGCTACTGGTGGGTGCTGCTATGGTGACCTGTGAGCTGAGATAAGGTGGGGCTTTACCTAGCAGAGACTTGTAGATGACCTGGAGCCAGTGGGTTTGGCTACAGTATGAAGCGAGGGCCAGCAAACGAGAGCATAATACAGGTCGCAATGGTGGGTGACAAAACGAGTGGCACTGTGATAGACTGCATCTAATTTGTTGAGTATAGTGTTGGAGGCTATTTTGTAAATGACATCGCCGAAGTCGAGGATTGGTAGGATGGTCAGTTTTACGAGGGTATGTTTGGCAGTATGAGTGAAGGACGCTTTGTTGCGAAATAGGAAGCTGATTCTAGATTTCATTTTGGATTGGAGATGCTTAATGTGAGTCTGAAAGGAGAGTTTAGTCTGCCGAGACTGTTTAGTCTGTCGATAAGAATGTGTTGATTGACAGAGTCGAAAGCCTTGGCCAGGTCGATGAATACGGCTGCACAGTAATGTCTCTTATCGATGGCAGTTATCGTTTAGGACCTTGAACATGGCTGAGGTGCACCCATGACCAGCTTGGAAACCAGATTGCACAGGGGGGAAGGTACAGTGGGATTCTAAATGGTCGGTGATCTGTTTGATAACTTGGCTTTCGAAGACCTTAGAAAGGTAGAGTAGGATATATAGGTCTGTAGCAGTTTGGGTATAGAGTGTTTCCCCCTTTGAAGAGTGGGATGATTGCGGCAGCTTTCCAATCCTTGGGAATCTCAGATGATACGAAAGAGAGGTTGAACAAGCTAGTAATAGGGGTTGCAACAATTTCGGAAAGAGAAGGTCCAGATTGTCCAGCCCGGCTGATTTGTAGGGGTCCAGATTTTCCAGCTCTTTCAGAACATCAGCTATCTGAATTTGGGTGAAGGAGAAATGGGGAGGCTTGGGCTTTGCTGTGGGTGGTGCCGGGCAGTTGACCGGGGTAGGGGTAGCCAGGTGGAAAGCATGGCCAGCCATTGAAAAATGCTTATTGAAATTCTCAATGACAGTGGATTTATCGGTGGTGACAGTGTTTCCTAGCCTCAGAGCAGTGGGCCGCTGGGAGGAGGTGCTCTTATTCTCCATAGACTTTACAATGTCCCAGACAGTTTTGGAGTTTGTGCTACAGGATGCACATTTTTGTTTGAAATAGCTAGCCTTAGCTTTCCTAACTGCCTGTGTATGCTGGTTCCTAACTTCCCTGAAAAATTGCATATCACGGGGGCTGTTTGTTCCCGGTTACATTTTCTTTGAATGGATCATGCTTATTTAGGATGGTGAGGAAGGCACTTTTAAAGAATAACCAGGCATCCTCTACTGACGGGATGAAGTCCATATCATTCCAGGATACCCCGGCCAGGTCGATTGGAAAGGCCTGCTCTCTGAAGTTTTTTAGGGAGCGTTTGACAGTGATGAGGGGTGGTCATTTGACCTCAGACCCATTACGGATGCAGGCAATGAGGCAGTGATCGCTGAGATCTTGGTTGAAAACAGCAGAGGTGTATTTGGATGGCAAGTTGGTTAGGATGATATCTATGAGGGTGCCCGTATTTACGGATTTGGGGTTGCACCTGGTAGGTTCATTGATCATTTGTGTGAGATTGAGGGCATCAAGCTCAGATTATAGGATGGCCAGGGTGTTAAGCATGTCGCAGTTTAGGTCACGTAGCAGCACAAGCTCTGAAGATAGATGGGGGGCAATAAATTCTCATATGGTGTTGAGGGCACAGCTGGGGGCAGAGGGTGGTCTACAGCAAGCTGCAACGGTGAGAGCATGCATAGATCATCCTTTCACCTACTCCGTGTCTCACAAAGACACGGCGGTTGGAACCAAAAATCATCAGACCAAATGACAGATTTCCACCGGTCTAATGTCCATGTTGTTTCTTGGCCCAAGCAAGTATCTTCTTACAGGTGTCCTTTAGTTGTGGTTTCTTTGCAGCAATTCCACCATGAAGACCTGATTCACGCAGTCTCCTCTGAACAGTTGATGTTGAGATGTGTCTGTTACTTGAACTCTGTGAAGCATTTATTTGGGCTGCAATTTCTGAGGCTGGTAACTCTAATGAACTTATCCTCTGCATCAAAGGTAACTCTGGGTCTTCCTTTCCTGTGGCGGTCCTCATGAGAGCCAGTTGCATCATAGCGCTTGATTATTTTTGTGACTGCACTTTAAGAAACTTTCAAAGTTCTTGACATGTTCCGTATTGACTGACCTTCATGTCTTAAAGTAATGATGGACTGTCGTTTCTCTTTGCTTATTTGAGCTGTTCTTGCCATAATATGGACTTGGTATTAAAACACATGTTAATTTAAATTCTTTCCAGGTGACTACCTCATGGAGCTGGTTGAGAGAATGCCAAGAGTGTGCATAGCTGTCATCAAGGTAAAAGGTGGCTACTTTGAAGAATCTCAAATATATTTGGATTTGTTTAACACATGTTTGGTTCCTACATGATTCCATGTGTTATTTCATAGTTTGTCTTTACTATTATTCTACAATGTAGAAAATAGTAAAAATAAAGAAAAACCCTTGAATGAGTAGGTGTGTCCAAACTATTGTCTGGTACTCTACATCCTGACAAAATACACATTATGACTGGCCTGCTAATGTGCCTTTCTGGACCTTGTACACTATAGAGAAAAGACCCATTACTGATCTAAATGGTTGCCTAAAGCCTAGGCTAGATTACTATTATTTCGGAATGAAACCCGTGCATTCAAAATGCAGGACATTTTAGTGGTTATTGAAGTGACACATTCACTGCATTTTACCGCCTGTAGGAACTGCAGATTGACCTTTTTAAGCATGTCTGCAAGATATATATGTATCTTTCAGGTGCTATTGTTTTCAATTGATAAGACTATGGATTCTGTGGAGAGAGACTTGAGGGATTGAAAGAAAGCTCCTCTTAAGCTTTATTCTGTAAATGTGCGTATTTCCATGCATATGTTAGTGAGTGAATACTTTCATTATTTTGTTTCTTATGATGGATCTGCTATGGTGTGTTTGGCAGCCTTGCAGGGATACAGGGATACTGTAATGTCACGATTTCCATCCCTATATTTAGACCCAGGGAGACGGAGAAGGAGATGTGGAATCTTTCCAAAAGCTCAACAAGATGAAGGTTGGTAGAATTGGAGAGTTGCACACCAGAGTGTTAGAGCACAGCACTGCATGCTACTGTACTTGGATGCAATGTGGAACAGAGAGGTATAGTTAGACTACAAACTCCAGATTCCTGAAAGACTGAGGGGAAATCTCCCATTGAGAGCAGAAGTGTCAACAACATAATGTTGTTATTGTGTAATGCATGTGTTATATATGTGAGATATTATCATATACACCACATGCAGAGATTCTACACACGCACTAACGCACGCACACACACACACACTCTCGTGGAAACATTGCAAATTATTTCTCTCTCTCTTGCTCTGCTCTGTGTGCATCTTGCTAGCTGTCATTCAAATGGCGAGGGGCTGAATCTCATTCGCTAGAACATGAATTGCTAGGGGGATGGTCCACTTGGGGGAAAATGTAGAGGAAATGGTTTAGCACAGCTTCCAGAAGAGTTGCCTTCAAACTAGGGATTTCATGTCTAATTGAGTTAACACAGTTATTGTGCTCATAGATTATGCATGTATGAACTACACATTGACACATCCAGCCCAAAGAGGAAGCTTTAAAAAATACTTAGTAGTCGCAAAGTTCCGGAGCATGTCTTTAACCCTTACCTTTACCATTTGGAAGAATAAACTTAACCATTGAGTTGTTTCTGTTGTAACCCTATCCCAGCCCTTAACCTCTTACCTTAAGGATTTGGAAGTTATGCCCACCCTGGACAAACGTTGAATACTGAAGTCAAATCGTGTCAAACCGTGATATCTTGTTGGAATGATAGCGGCTGGATCATGTAGGCAGAACCTTTCAGCACGCCTCGCTAGCACAAAGATGAGTAACATCAGATCTGACTCTGTGAATGTGTGTGTGTGTGTGTGTATGCCGGGGTGCTGACGAGTGTGTGTTAAGTACACAGCAACTGAAGACGAGTCTGAGTGTGTCTGTGTGTGTGCAGGTGTGTTTGTGTGTTTGTGTGTTTATGTGCATGCGTGCATGCATGTGTGCATGTGTGTGTATGTGTGAGTGTGCGTGTGTGTGTGCGTGTGTGTGTGTATGTGTATGCAGGTGTGTGTGTTTGTGCCTGTGATAGTATGAGTATGCATTTAGTGTTTGGGGTGCTAAGAACCACACGCAGAGGGACTGTATGTGTATCCCATTCCCTGTGCCCAGAAGTGTGTGTTTTAGGACTGTGAATATGTATCGTATTAGCATATGTAACCTATTAGCATAGGAGAGCGGGAAAGAAGAGCATCTCAGACCACCATACTAAGGGAGCCAGCCAGAGAGAGAGACAAGCCTAATGGCTGCAGAGTTCTGATTATATCTCTACTGTTGCATGGCGCTATTTAATTATGAACTAATCCTTAGCTAGGGATGCTATGCATTTAACCTGACAGTTGGCTAGTTTGATATAACACCACTCTCGCTCTCTCTCTCTCTCCCTCTCTCTCTCTCTCTCTCTCTCTCTCTCTCTCTTCAATGTGATTTATTGGCATGGGAAACATATGTTTACATTGACACAGCAAGTGAAATAGATAATAAACAAAAATGAAATAAAGCTCTCCCTCTCTTGACTCTCCTTCTCTCTCTTTCTCTGATAACACAACTCTGATAGGCTGTGCGGGTGTGTTTAGTTTAGTTGTGTGTGTGATAAAGTTGTGTGTAACCTGGCGGTTGGGGGGAAGACAGACAAACAAGTACTACATCTAACATGCTACTACAGTACACATCTTGAAGGAGTGAAGACTGCAAAAACAAACTTGTATGTCGACAGGAAGGTTGTTGGTTTACCCTAGCTGTATAAATCTGTACATGGACTCTCCCTCTCTCTCTCACTCCCGCCCTTCTCTCTCTCTCTCCCTCTATTTTTGACAGGTATGTTGATGTTCAACTATAACCTAGCTGTAGAGCTAACAGATGGTAAGTGTGTCCTGCCGGCAGAGGGAGGGAAGCTATGAAGAAATTATTACATGCAGGAGGAGGCATGAGAACATGAGAACTTCAACAAACCTCCTGATTAGGTGGACCTCATTGTCACTCTCTTGGTTAGGACGTATTGCTGTGATTATAATGAATATACTCCCCCAGGTGTTACAGTATATCCTTTGCAGATGATCCCAAATCATATCCCTGGGAAGTTTTTCCAAATCAATTCACAGAGCAATGTCCATATTTACTTGGAACAATAAGCGACCTAAAATGTCATTAGAAAAAGTCCAACTGAAATGTGTCTGTAGCTAACTTTCAGTACTATCACTGGTCCACACAATTTCTGAGTGGATTGATCAACACCCAAACTCAACATGGTTGGATCTGGAATCTGAGGGTTGTTGCTTTCGGATCTCTGACAGACCTAACTTTTTTAGGGAAAATATCTCAAGATAAAAGCCTAAAGGAGAATTCTATTGTCACAAACACCATTGACTCATGGAATACTAGAAGAGCAGCTTTTCATATGACATTCTGTGTGTAAGTCGTTATCAATCCCTTCTTTCCTTCATGTATATATAGTGGCTTGAGGAATTGGTACAAAGCTGGATTTACAACATTGAATGATATGTTTTAATGATGGCTTGAAATTGATACAAGAATATGGTTTACCGCACTCACAATTTCACTGTTTCCTACAGCTAGGAGCTAGGAGGAATCTAGCCTTAATAAGATGGAAAAATGTATAGTCCATGCTAGCTCCTTAAAAAATAAGAAAATAAACTACATATACAGCGGCCTTTTTACAATAGGCAAGGTCAACAATGATAGTAGCAAACGTGCATAGCAGCAAGACCTTCGGGTGACCGATAATTGTCAATGGGATTCTTACCAAAGCAAATAAAATGTGTTGTTCCTATAAAACTATAAAATAATACAGAAGTACAAATTACACCTGTTGTCAGAAGTATCTATGCCCCTTCATGTTCTGGGGAATGCCACAAATGTAAGCAGCACAAAAGTGGAAAGAGACATCTCAAATATTTTGGGCTCTCCAGTTGGTAACAGCCTCTCAAATTTGTTAAGGGTCTACACTCGGCTAACCCTGCACTGTAATGTCCTAAAAAAATCGTAGATCTTATGTGGTACGCTGCTAGAATAACAATTATTCAACCATGGATAGATGACACGAAACCTAACAATTCCTTGTGGCTCAGAAACCTGGTGTAGTTGTTTCTTCTGTAAACACTGACTAATGTCCACCAGGGTAAACTTGACAAGCTTTTGCATATCTGGAGCACTGTAGTTCGGTTTATAGGAGATGGCTATGCGAATATACTGTTGAAGGGGATTGCCAACCCATAACCCACCAAGCATCTGGGTGTTGCTGTTTGTACCATTGGAATTTAATACTTATAATCGTTTGTTTGTGTGAGAAGGAGATTAGGGAGAGGGGTGGGAAATGGATATAAATATTTATCATGGAAGAACAATTGTCAATAAAGTAGAATGACATTATTTTCGAGTTCACCTATTCAACTTGTTTTATTCTTGGAAGACATGGACATCGCTGTTTTTGTTTTTTGTCCCCCACAATGAAATCGGAGAGGGGACTGTGTATCTGTCTCCGTCTTCTTGTTTTTTCATATGTATGTATTTTGTGGATTGCTCTGTGTTATTGTTGGTTTTGTCTGTGTGGAAAATTTCAAAAAAACTATTTTAAATTCAGAGAACCTCATTAGCATTTGGTATTGTGGTGAATGGGGTTGAACAGGAGAGAGCCACTCAGGTGATGCTCTGTGTGTTTGTGTGTGGGGGGGTCTTTCTCTGTGTTTGTGTGTGTGTGTCTGTGTGTATGTGTCACAGACTACCAGATGGCTCTGCTTCCTAATCACAAGCGTGTTTCTTAAGCATTAAATCCCCTGACCCCCCCCTCCCCTCCCTCTGTATGTCTTAGTCCCCCCCATCCCTCTCCCCGAAATACACATAATATTAAACACACACCACAGGGCATCATATGAAGAAAGATCAACAGCAGGTTGGCATTTATTGGGATGACTACTGGAGGCAGTTCTGCAGGGTAGTCACTAGCTGGCACAGCCACAAAGTCATAACATTTTAAACCTAACCCTAATCTTAATCCCAATCTTAACCCCACTGCTAACCTTAACCTTAAATTAATATCTCACTCCAATACATTTTAATAGAAAGTTAGTAAAAATAGATAAGCTCTTGCTACCATGTCTATTTGTGTAAAAATCACTCTTAACTCCTTAGTTATATCCCAGTTTACCTATTTGGTTATGGTCTTGTCTACACCTAGCGACTGTTTTTTCAATTACATGAGCAAAAAATATTCAATTTTATGGAATGGCAAGCCGGACAAAATTAAAAGGGCCTATTTTTATAATGAATCTGAATTTGTAAGGCACAAATGATTAAATATTGAAGTATTAGACCTCTCCGAACTGGTTCTCTAGCAATGTAGCAAGAAAGTCTCACCCCATGTTCAAGAATGGCCCTTTTCCCTTTATTCAGATAACAACCTCTCACTGTTGGTTATTTGAAAACGAAATAATCTCCATAATATCGCTATTGTTAAAACAAGCCGAGAGTGTGCAACGCTGTTGTGAAGGCAAAGGGTGACAACTTTGAAGAATCTCAAATATAAAATATATTTTGATTTGTTGACTACATGATCCCATATGTGTTATTTCATAGTTATTTCATAGATTATTCTACAATGTAGAAAAACATTTAAATTAAGAAAAACCCTTGAATGAGTAGGTGTGTCCAAACTTTTGACTAGTACTGTGTATCTACTGAACAAAAATATAAGTGCAACATGCAACAATTTCAAAGGTTTTACAGACATACAGTTCAGAAAATGAAATCAATTGAAATCAATTCATTAGGACAAATCTATGGATTTCTCATGACTGGGAATACAGATATGCATATGTTGGTTCACAGATACTTAAAAGAATGTT
This sequence comes from Oncorhynchus clarkii lewisi, assembly GCF_045791955.1. NCBI lineage: Eukaryota > Metazoa > Chordata > Actinopteri > Salmoniformes > Salmonidae > Oncorhynchus > Oncorhynchus clarkii. The sequence goes on along the minus strand of NC_092151.1, from coordinate 83,620,716 downwards.
AGTGATGTGGATCTGAAGTCATTATCTGGTGTGACCATCATTTGCCTCATGCAGGCAACACATCTCCTTCACATAGTTGATAGGCTGTTGATTGTGTCCTGTGGAATGTCGTCCCACTCCTCTTCAAGGGCTGAGCGAAGTTGCTGAATATTGGCAGGAACTGGAACACTCTGTTGTACACGTCTATCCAGAGCATGCCAAACATGCTCAATGGGTGACATGAGGAGATAGGTGACGGAGGAATGGCATGACAATGGGCCTCAGGATCTCGTCACGGTATCTCCGTGCATTCAAAATTCCATCTATAAAATGCAATTGTGTTCGTTGTCTATTCCATAACCCCACCACTACCATGATATCAGCAAACCACTAGCCCACACAATGCCATACACATCGTCTGCGGTTGTGAGGTACTTCCAAATTCTCTAAAACAACGTTGGAGGCGGCTTATGGTAGAGAAATTAACATTACATTCTCTGGCAACAGCTCTGGTGGACATTCCTGCAGTCAGCATGTCAATTACATGCTTCCTCAAAATCTGTAACATTGTGTTGTGTGACAAAACTGCACATTTTAGAGTGGCCTTTTATTTTCCCCAGCACAAGGTGCACCTGTGTGCACAGTTTAATGAGCTTCTTGATATGCCACACCTGTCAGGTGGATGGATTATCTTGGCAAAGGAGAAATGCTCACTAACAACTAATTTGAGAGAAATAAGCTTTTTGTGCTCATGGAACATTTCTGGGTAATTTTATTTCAGCTCATGAAACATGGGACACTTTTTGTGTTTTTTTTTTTAGTTCAGTGTAGATGGAAGCGACCCAGTCATTTGTTATTTTTATTCGGTTGCCATTCTTTTCCCTTGCTTACTCACTAGCCAACAACTGCTAACACAGTCACGTCAACTTTTGCAGCCAGAATAACAACAAAGTAGTTGCATTTAAGTTCATTTAAGCTTTTTTTCTAGTGACCTTCCTTTGGATACATCCATAACAATGAGCTGATGATGCACAATTTTGCCCTGCATATACTTTTTTTTGCCTTCTCGTCAGGACATTGTTCATTACCAATCAGAAACGAGTATTCAACAATGCTGTGGTATAATTAAGCAATAAGGCTCGAGGGGGTGTGGTATATGGCCAATATACCACAGCTAAGGGCTGTACCACCTGTGCAACTAGAGGCAAAAAAACTCCACACACAGAAATGCATACAAAGCTCTCCCCTCGCCCTCCATTTGGCAAATCTGACCATAATCTGACCATAAGCAAAAACTCAAACAGTCAGTACCAGTGACGTGCTCAATACGGAAGTGGTCCGATGGAGTGGGTGCAAAGCTACAGGACTGTTTTGTTAGTACAGACAAGAATATGTTCCAGTATCCCAACCAAGCAAGCAACACGGAACCATGCATGAGAGCACCAGCTGTTCCGTAAAACGCTATGAACACGCTCTCCGTAGCCGATATAAGCCCTTTAAACAAGTTAACATTCACAAGGCTGCAGTGCCCGACAGATTACCAGAAAGCATACTCAGAGAAAGTGTCTTCACTGATATTTTCAACCCCTCCCTGACCCAGTTTGTAATACCTACATTTTTCGAGCAGACCACCATAGTCCCTGTGCCCAAGAATGCCAAGGTAACCTATCTGAATGACTATCGCCCCATAGGACTCACATCTGTAATCATGAAATGCTTTGAAAGCCTGGTTATGGCACACATAAACACCATCATTCCAAACACCCTGGACGCACACCAATTCGCATACCACCCCAACAGATCCACAGAGGATGCAATCTCTATTGCACTCCACACTGCCCTATCCCACCTGGGCAAGAGGAACACCTATGTGGGAATGCTGTTCATTGACTACAGCTCAGCGTTCAACACCATAGTTACCTCTGAGCACATCACTAAGCTAAGGACCCTGGGACTGAACACCTCCCTCTTCAACTGGATCCTGGACTTTCTGACGGGCCGCCCCCAGGTGCTCCCCCAGGAGCACTACATCGATGGGGCTGTAGTGGAGCGTGTCGAGAGCTTCAAGTTCCTTGATGTCCACATCACTAAGGAATTAACATGGTCCACACACACCCAAACACAGGTGTGAAGAGGGCATGACAGCGTCTCTTCCCCTTCAGGAGTCTGAAAAGATTTGGCATGGGCCCCCATCCTCAAAAACTTCTACAGCTGCACCATTGAAAGCTTCTTGACTGGCTTCACCACTGCTTGGTACGGCAACAGCAAGGCACCTGACCGCAAGGCACTACAGAGGGTGGTGAGTACGGCCAAGTACATCACTAGGGCCAAGCTCCCTTCCATTCAGGACCACTTTACCTGGCGGTTGTCAAATACTCCAGCTACCCAAGCCATAGACTGTTCTCTCAGCTACCGCATGGCAAGTGGTACCAGTGCACCAAGTCTGGAACCAACAGGACCCTGAGCAGCTTCTACTCCCAAACCATAAGACTGCTAAGCAAGACTGCTAAATAGCTAATCAAATGTCTACCCGGACCTGCATTGACCCTTTTTTGCAGTAACTCTGCCCTGACTCTATTACACACACTAGACTCTACCCGCACACTCACACATACTTTCTCTGACTCTCCAACGCACACATACACACACACTACATACACCCACACCACAGGAGGTTGGTGTCACTCTAATTGGGGAGAACGCACTCAAGGTAACGAGCTCTCAACGTGAAAAAAAATACTAAATAACTTTCTCTTGATCAAAGAAGGACAAAATCACTTTGTGCTTAAAGTGTCTCTGCATTGCTCAGAGGATGCAGGGCAGACCATTCTCTGTTGTCAGTTCTATGAAATGATGCCAATTTTGTACTGTCACTAAGTGTGATCATATTTATTTTTACAGTTATAAGGAGGGTGAAATTTTATAGTAAGTAATTTACAATTTGATTGCTGCTATATTTAGAAAACATTTCAATTATTTCAAGCCCTATTCTCCCACTTTTGCTGAATAGGGAAAACATATTTTCATGTGTTCTAAAAAGTGGGTTCACCTCACACAGTCACTGCCAGTTGCACAGACTGGTACAGTGCTATGCTGGGTGTGCACTCTTGATCTGAGGAGGGGGAAGGAGGGTGGATGTAATAATATCATATTTAGTCAAATCCAAAAATGCATTCCTACTGGAATGTCACAAGGTACCACCTTCATTACCTTGTTTAGGAAGCTCATTCGATCCACCCAGGGCAGGTTGAAATTTACCGTTTTTTTCTCACAGAGAGGGTAAAAATGTTTTCTTTGTTCACTTTTCAAGACAGCTACAGCTAATAATAGGCTAGCTAGTAGCTACTGGCTTCGTTATGTTTTGATAGCGGCGAGCTAAAAAATTATAGCTGGCTAGTCAGCATGGATATCCGAAAATGACTAGGCACTGCCAATAGCAAAAAATGGAGGACCACCATTTTGAGTGTGATGCCGAGCTCAGCACCTGATGACCAGTTGGATCAAACCAAAACTGAACCAGCGGAAGCAGAGTTAATGGATTCTTGCAAAGTGAAATCACAACCACAGCCAGCAACAAGAAATGGACCCTACTCAGTGTTCTTCAAATATACAGTGGGCTTTCTCTACAATGCTGACTGCTGTTGGCACTGAAGCATGGATTTTGATTAACATTTGGGACATCTGCAGCAATGTGTGAAAATTCCTTCGCCCCTCTGAAGAACGTATTCAGTGAACACGTTACATCAACGAAAAGCTTCTCCAGCTGACATTTGAGCGGGACCTGACAAGTAGATTTCACCAGGAAGGAGTATGGAATCAGAAACTTCTTATGAGGCTCAACACAGCATGGAGGAGGCTGCAACTCGTCTAAATAGTAAGCTACAACCTTTATGGACCTTGCCTCCATGCCAGAATGATTCATTAATTGGTTTTCCCTCATGTAAGCCTACTGGTTGTTTGGCAGATTTTTTTATGTAATGTATAATTTAGGCCTTTGCTTTTTACTTCCATGCATCTACACTGAACAAAAATATAAATGCAACATGTAAGTGTTGTTCCAATGTTTCATGAGCTGAAATTAAATATCCTAGAAATGTTAAATGTCTCTAAAATGTTGTGCCCTAATTTGTTGACATCCCTATTAGTGAGCATTTCTCCTTTGCCGGTGTTGAATATCAAGAAGCTGACAACACAGCATGATCATTGCACAGGTGCACCTTATGCTGGAGACAATAAAAGGCCACTCTAAAATGTGCAGTTCTGTCACACAACACCATGCCACAGATGTATCAGGTTTTGAGGGAGTATGCAATTGGCATGCTGACAGCAGGAATGTCCACCAGAGCTGTTTCCAGATAATGTCATGTTTATTTCTCTACCATAATCCAACGTCATTTTAAAGAATGTGGCAGTACGTCCAACCGGCCTCACATCCGCAGACCACGTTTAAGGCGTTGTGTGGGCTAGCGGTTTGCTGACATCAACGTTGTGACCAGAGTGCCCATGGTGGCGGTGGGGTAATGGTATGGGCAGGCATAAGCTACGGACAATGATTTCATTTTATCGATTGTAATTTGAATGCACAGAGATACCGTGGTGAGATCCTGAGGCCCATTGTCGTGCCATTCATCCGCTGTAATCACCTCATGTTCAGCACGATAATGCATGGCCCCATGTTGCAAGGATCTGTACACAATTCCTGGAAGCTGAAAATGTCCCAGTTGTTCCATGACCTGCGTACTCACCAGACATGTCACCCAATGAGCATGTTTGGGATGCTCCGGATCGACAACATCGTTTTCCAGGTCAAGCCAATATCCAGCAACTTTGCACAGCCATTAAAGAGGAGTGGGACAACATTCCACAGGCCACAATAAACAGCCTGATCAACTCTATGCGAAGAAGATATGTCCCGCTTCATGAGGCAAATGGTGCATATGGTGGTCAAACCAGATACTGACTGGTTTTCTGATCCACGCCCCTACTTTATTATTTATTTCTCTATGACCAACTGATCCATATCTGTATGGCCAGTCGTGAAATCCATAGATTAGGGCCAATCGAATTCACCGGCTTTCTAGCCATCGCTGCTCCATTTTTCATATGTCTATTTGTTTTGTCTTGTTTCCATACACACCTGGTTTTCATTGTCTAATCACACTGCATGTATTAGGGCCTCTGTTCCCCTCCATGTCTTTGTGTGTAATTGTTTATTGTTATGTGGGTATGTTCACGCGCTAGACTTTTGTACATGTTCATTGTTTTGGGCACTTTGATGTCATTTTGTTCTTATTTATTGACCGGAATAAAAGTGTGCCTGTTAACTCTACTCTGCTCTCCTGCACCTGACTTCGCCTCCCGTACACACCTGTAACAGAATTACACACCCTGCAATGGAGTCAGCAGGAGCAGGTACCCCGGTTAGAGGAGTCGAGGAGGAACAGGAACATTCGGCTACGTTACATCATCTTGGTGCCCTGATGGATAGCGTTGTCCCGACTATGGATCGCTGGGAGAGACAGGAAGTCTCTACAGAGCCTCGACCAGCGCAACCGGGGTTACCTCTACCCGTCCCATCCGGAGCCAGTCCCAGTGGGATACGTCTCTCCCTTCCCAGGGAGTATGATGGGACGACCACACAGTGCCAGGGATTCCTATTACAACTGGACCTTTACATGGCCACTGTGCGCCAGAGAAGGGAGAGAGTGTCTGCCCTCGTCTCATGCCTCTCAGGGAGAGCTCTGGAGTGGGCAAACGCCGTGTGGGGAGAAGATGACGTGGCGTTGGACCACTTCGAGGAGTTCACCAGTTGCTTCCGGGCCGTCTTCGACCATCCGCCTGAAGGGAGAGCGGCGGGAGAACGGATCTTCCATTTGAGGCAGGGGACGAGGAGCGCCCAGGAATTTGCCCTGGAATTCCGGACCTTGGCCACCGGAGCAGGCTGGAACGACAGGGTCCTCATTGACCACTATCGGTGCAGCCTGCGCGAGGACGTCCGATGTGAGCTGACCTGCAGGGATCCCACCATCTCCTTTGACCAACTGGTGGATTTGTCCATCCGGTTGGATAAACTGCTGGTCATCCGGCGGACGTCCAGAGGGGGATCTGCCAGTGCCATCTCCCAGCACCCCCGCTCCGGCGCCCATGGAGTTGGGAGGGGCTGCGTGTAGGGAGACTGGAGGAGGAACCATCACATGCACCATCTGTGGCCGCAGAGGGCACACTGCCGGTCGGTGCCGTGTCGGTTCCTCTGGGAGTCGAGGCAACACCACACTCATCCAGAGTCCTCTGTTGACCACCTGTTTGTACCTGTCTGTTTCCCTGAGTTTTCTCCGCATTCCCAGCATAAGGCGCTCGTCGATTCAGGCGAATTTTATCGACAGAGCGTTAGCCCTTAGTTTAGGGATCCCCATTATTCCTGTAGTTAGACCCTTCCCGGTTCACCCTCTGGATAGTCGACCATTAGGGCCTGGGCTAATCAGGGAGGCCACCATCTCCATGGCCATGGAGACGCAGGGGGTTCGCGAGGAGAAGATCAGTATTTTCCTAATTGATTGTCCTGCGTTTCCTGAGGTACTAGGCCTTCCCTGGTTGGGTCATCATAACCCCACTATATCCTGGCAACAGAGGGCTCAAACAGTGGGGGTCACAAAAGACCTTGGGGAGGTGTGTAGGGTTTTCCGTTGGTGCAAGTCCAGACCAGGTCTCCACCGTGCGCATCCCCCCAGAATATGCCGGTTTGGTTCTCACCTTCTGTAAAAAGAAGGCGACTCAATAACCACCTCATCGACGGGGGATTGTGCAATAGTTCTCCTGGCAGATGCTGCGCTTCCCAGGAGTCACATGTATCCCCTGTCGCAAGCGGAGATGGTGGCTATGGAGACATATGTCTCTGAATCCCTGCGTCAGGGGTACATTCGGCCATCCACTTCACCCGTCTCCTCGAGTTTCTTTTTTGTGAAGAAGAAGGATGGAGGTCTACGCCCGTGCATTGACTATAGAGGTCTCAATCAAATCACGGTGAAGTACAGTTACTTATCTTACTTACTTATCGCCATGGCGATTGAGTCAATGCATGGGGCGCGCTTCTTCACGAAACTGGATCTCAGGAGTGCATATAACCTGGTCCGTATCCGGGAGGGAGACGAGTGGAAGACAGCTTTTAGTACCACCTCAGGGCATTATGAGTACCTTGTCATGTGGTACGGTGATGAATGCTCCATCAGTTTTTCAATCCTTTGTAGACAAGATTTTCAGGGACCTGCACGAGCAGGGTGTAGTGGTGTATATTGATGACATTCTGATATACTCCACTCACGCGCCAGGCATGTGTGCTTGGTACGCAGGGTACTTGGACGACTGTTGGAGCATGACCTGTACGTCAAGGCTGAGAAATGTCTGTTCTTTTAGCAGGCCGTCTCCTTCCTAGGGTATCGCATTTCCACAGCAGGGGTGGAGATGGAGAGTGACCGCATTGCAGCCGTGTGTAATTGAATGACTCCCACTAAGGTAGAGGAGATGCAGCAATTTTTAGGGTTTGCCAATTACTACCGGAGATTTATCCGGGGTTTTGGCCAGGTGGCTGTTCCTCACTGCTAAAGGGGGGTCCCGTACGGTTGCAGTGGTCGGCTGAGGCGGACAGGGCTTTTGGACAGCTAAGAGCTCTGTTTTACTTCGGCTCCCGTGCTGGCCCATCCGGATCCCTCTTTGGCGTTCATAGTGAAGGTGGACGCGTCCGAGGCTGGGATAGGAGCCATGCTCTCACAGCGCTTGGGTACGCCACCGAAACTCCGCCCCTGTGCTTTCTTCTCGAAGAAGCTCAGCCCAGCGGAGCGAAACTTTGATGTGGGGGACTGGGAGTTGTTGGCTGTGGTTAAAGCGTTGAAGGCGTGGAGACATTGGCTTGAGGGTGCTAAACACCCTTTCCTCATCTGGACTGACCACCGCAACCTGGAGTACATCCGGGCAGCAAGGAGACGGAATCCTTGTCAGGCAAGGTGGGCCATGTTCTTTTCCTGTTTTGTGTTTACTCTGTCCTACAGACCAGGTTCCCAGAATAAGAAGGCAGACGCACTGTCCCGGCTGTATGACACAGAGGAGTGGCCCATGGATCAGACTCCTATACTCCCGGCCTCTTGCCTGGTAGCGCCGGTCATGTGGGAGCTGGATGCGGACATTGAGCAGGCGTTGCGTACAGAGCCCGCTCCCCTCCAGTTTCCGTTCGGGCATATGTACGTTCCGTCTGCTGTCCGTGACCAGCTGATCTATTGGGCCCACACGTCACCTTCCTCTGGTCATCCGGGGATCGGTCGGACAGTGAGCTGTCTGGCTGGGAAGTACTGGTGGCCCACCTTGGAAAAGGGCGTGAGGGTTTATGTTTCCTCCTGTTCGGTGTGTGCCCAGTGTAAGGCTCCGAGACACCTGCCCAGAGGAAACTACACCCCTTACCCGTTCCACAACGACCTTGGTCACATCTGTCGGTGGATTTCTTAACTGATCTACCTCTTTCACAGGGAAACACTACGATCCCGGTCGTTGTGGATCGTTTTTCTAAGTCCTGTTGTCTCCTCCCTCTGCCCGGTCTTCCTACAGACTGCGGAAGCCCTATTTACTCACGTCTTCTGGCATTACGGGGTGCCTGAGATATAGTGTCTGATCGGGGGCCCCAGTTCACTTCGGGAGTCTGGAAGGCACTCATGGAACGTCTGGGGGTCTCGATCGGCCTTACCTGTGGTTTTCACACCGAGAGTAACGGGCAGGTAGAGAGGGTCAAACAGGATGTGGGCAGGTTTCTGCGGTCCTATTGCCAGGACCGGCCGGGGGAGTGGGTGGCGTTCGTGCCCTGGGCCAAGATAGTGCAGAACTCACTTCGCCACTCCTCCACTAACCTCTCCCCCTTTCAGTGCATATTGGGGTACCAGCCTGTTCTGGCGCCGTGGCATCAGGGTCAGACTGAGGCTCCTGCGGTGGACGACTGGTTCAGGAGCGCGGAGGTGACTAGGGAGGCCGTCCATGTTCACCTCCAGCGTACTGCGCTTCGTCAAAAGACCGGACCGTCAGTTTCAACTGTTCTGCCTGCGGCTATGGAACCCTGACCTTTCACCGGACGTGCTACCTGTCCCAGACCTGCTGTTTTCAACTCTCTAGAGACAGCAGGAGCGGTAGAGATACTCTCAATGATCGGCTATGAAAAGCCAACTGACATTTACCCCTGAGGTGCTGACTTGTTGCACCCTCGACAACTACTGTGATTATTATTATTTCACCATGCTGGTCATTTATGAACATTTGAACATCTTGGCCATGTTCTGTTATAATCTCCACCCGGTACAGCCAGAAGAGGACTTGCCACCCCTCATAGCCTGGTTCCTCTCTAGGTTTCTTCCTAGCCACCGTGCTTCTACACCTGCATTGCTTGCTATCAGCTGATGTAAGAAGGGCTATTTAAATCAATTTGATTTGATTTACATTTAAACAGTAATAGGACCAATCTACATTACCTTGTATTATTAGGGCTCTAAGCAATACTAGTTGTACTCCCCGATGGATTTCAAATGCCCCCTCAGGCATGTCATCCTGGAGTCGGGCCTGACACACGCACACACACACACACACACACACACACACACATGCACACACGCAAACACACGCACACGCACACGCACAAACACACAAACAAACAGAGGCCCTCTGTCCGGCTGAGTCACAGTGGTCTGGCTGTCTCTGTCTCTGTCTTGTCACAAGGCTGTCATCTGTCATTTCAGAGTGAGCCGTCAGTCTCTGGGGTGGATCGGTTCTGCTCAGTCATCTCTGGCACACAGGAATAATGTTTGTGTGTGACCACACACTTCCAATACTTAACAATATATTCAGCTGTGAAAAAACAACATTAATATGCTAGGACTATTTAGCTTTTTCTGTATTAATGTACTGTAAAGATATTTACTAAATCCATCTTCAAATATGTACAAAAAGTATTTCAGCAGATTCTCTGCATTTTTGTGTGGCTTTATTCGTGTAAAAAGACATACATTTTGTGCGACTTAATTCATAGGAAAATTCACATTTTTGTGCAACTTCATTCCTAGCAAAAATACATTTTTGGGGGGCAAACTTTGGAACGATCTTTTGAAAGTTATTAGAGCAGTGCATGATGGGCAACGGTATCCTACACTGACTTTTTTGTGTCCCACATGTATCTACATAATAAAACGAATGTGATAACAACCCAATATTGTTAATCAACCAGGCTGTCACCTAAATAATTATGATATAATAGTAGCCTTACCTTGTTCTTTTATTTATTACTTAATGCCAATACTGTTTTCTATGCGTGTTTTCACTTAATACTTTGGGATGCTAGTGCACTTGTAGTCAGAAAGGCCCTTTTTCCATGCAGGCAACAGTAGGCCGACACAATTTTCTTTACAATGCATTTCATATTTTGTGGAGCCTACAGTACATTACAAAATGTTCTTCATAAGGCATTTAACACAAGGCTTCCCTTTTCGTGTACCATACACCGTTTCTTTCATAATGCATTTTATACAAGGCTATGTCGAATTTTATGAGGGTTGCCAGATTGGAGAAAAAATACATTTATTTTTTGTTGTATCGATGAAGGTATTTGATTGGGGATTGGGGATACATTTTTATGATGAGAAATTATAATACACACCATAATACACACACACGCACACAAACACTTACACACATACACACACTCACTTTGTTTGTACTCATGTTATAGCCAACTCTTGACTTTTGTATGAATAATTTTTAATAAAATATTTGTTATATCTAGTTGTCATGTATTCATTATCTTTAACTGGTTAAATGTTAGTAATTTGCATGTTTCAGTAATGATTAACATGGTTAAATAGTCGTAAATCTCTGCTTGATTTATCTTTTGGTATATTTGGCATTTTTATAAATATTCTGTATTCCACTGAAGAAAGCAATAATTAATCAACACAGTTCTGTAAATAAATGGACACCACATGTTACAAAACAGAAATGGCTCTGTTTGCCTGTTACAAAACAGAGAAATACTCTGCCTGAAGCCATATGGCTATGGGTTTCACAGCCCTATAATAATGATACAAGTAATTATCAACTTAAAAAGGTTTATTTTTTTATTTTATTTTTTACAACTTATACAATGGAGTATAAGATGTTAGGAATAGTGGCATAGGAGAGTCTGAAATGAAATACCTCATACCTCATAAATATGTTCAATGTCAGCAGCAATTTCAAGTGAGAAAACACATTCAGCTATGGGTTTCACAGCCCTATAATAATGATACAAGTGACTGTATATCACCTTAAAATGGGTTTATTTACAACCTCTGGGGTATAACGTGTTGGGCAAAGTGGTATAGGAGACTCTGACATATAACCCATAACTTTAGTTCAGTCTTCGCCAATGAGAACCAAGAGTAGCTTCATCCTTCATCACTGGATTCTAGGCCATAGAAAATCCTACATCCGTCTCATTAAATAAGAACAGGATGGACCAACAGTGATTCGTATTACTGGTTTGCATCCTAAAAAAAGGATAAGTTGTGTTTTGTTACTTAACAAACTTAAATGATTTGTCTACCCATATGTCACTGTCATGTCATTAGATGTATAAGCTTAAGTAACAAAATAACATCATTGTTGTAATAACACTTTAAACAGGTAGTTTGTAAATGTGTAGAATGTGTTTGTTTTGCGTCCACACTGGAAAATTAACTTATGTAAATTAGACAGTCACAGAGGATTTTCTTCTGAATAACTGGTCAGGACATTGCACATTCCATTCAGCTTCAGGCAACTTTGATGTAAGGCTTGATCACATGTGTAGTGACCACTTCTAACCATTGTTACATATCCATTGTTCACCAGATATATCAATGTAAATACACCCAACATAATGTTGAAATACAAAATGCTAGACGAACACATACTGAACTAGAAGTGAGCTGGACATGATCCCAATGCTGCCACCAGTGTAGCGGAAGAAAGTGAAAGCTGCAACAGGGACTCTAACCAGGGCTCCTACGTGGCAAAGTGAGCTCCAACAGCCATTGCCATGAAAGCATAGTAAGGCCTCTGGGCAGAATCAGTAGGCCTACAATGCTGGCAAATGCCCTGTTACAATAGCCTAAGTAGTCCTTTGGGCAGAATCAGTAGGCCTACAATGCTGGCATATGCCTTGTTACAATAGCCTAAGTAGTCCTCTGGGCAGAATCAGAAGGCCTACAATGCTGGCATATGCCCTGTTACAATAGCCTAAGTAATGCTCTGGGTAGAATCAGTAGGCCTACAATGCTGGCATATGCCCTGTTACAATAGCCTAAGTAGTCCTCTGGGCAGAATCAGTAGGCCTACAATGCTGGCATATGCCCTGTTACAATAGCCTAAGTAGTCCTCTGGGCAGAATCAGTAGGCCTACAATGCTGGCATATGCCCTGTTACAATAGCCTAAGTAGTCCTCTGGGCAGAATCAGTAGGCCTACAATGCTGGCATATGCCCTGTTACAATAGCCTAAGTAGTCCTCTGGGCAGAATCAGTAGGCCTACAATGCTGGCATATGCCCTGTTACAATAGCCTAAGTAGTCCTCTGGGCAGAATCAGTAGTCCTATAATGCTGGCATGTGCCCTGTTACAATAGCCTAAGTAGTCCTCTGGGCAGAATCAGTAGTCCTATAATGCTGGCATGTGCCCTGTTACAATAGCCTAAGTAGTCCTCTGGGCAGAATCAGTAGTCCTATAATGCTGGCATGTGCCCTGTTACAATAGCCTAAGTAGTCCTCTGGGCAGAATCAGTAGTCCTATAATGCTGGCATGTGCCCTGTTACAATAGCCTAAGTATATACAATTATTGACACGACCGTAATAATCATCATGAAATGGTCTTGGAATTGCCATAAGTGTAAGTCAACATAATTCATTACTTTACATTAACCTGTTTAACTGCATTGATATGGCTTAATTGATCACAGTCCAGACTCAATATAGTTGCAAATACCATGCAGTTACACCAGGGGAATTTAAACCAAACAGATTTTTTTGCAGGTCTTCTGTTTCCCCACATTAATTTATTAATTAATTTCCCATCATGAAAATGTATCTCCCGATGCCTTCATTGATACCACACAGCTTTTTACTCCAAACTGGCAAACCTCCTAAAAATCGACATAGCACCAGTATCCCAAAGTATTAAGCGAAAACAAGCATAGAAAACAGCATTGGCATTAATAAAATAAAAATAAAAATGTAAGGGTACTATTATATTATTAGTATTTTGGTGACAACCTGGTTGATTAACAATATTGGGTTGTTAACACGTTCGTTTTTTGTAAAAGTAAATGTGGGTGTCACATTCTGACCATAGTTCTGTTATTTTATTATTTGTTTTAGTATGGTCAGGGCGTGAGTTGGGGTGGGGAGTTGATGTTTGTTTTTCTATGTTGGTTTTTGTGTTCGGGCCTAGTATGGTTCTCAATCAGAGGCAGGTGTCGTTAGTTGTCTCTGATTGAGAATCATACTTAGGTAGCCTGGGTTTCACTTTTGGTTTGTGGGTGTTTGTTTCCGTGTCAGTGTTTGTCGCCACACGGGACTGTTTTGTTGATTCACGTTTATTATTTTGTTCAAGAGTCCAGTTGTGTTTTTTAGAATAAATCAATATGGACACTTACCACGCTGCGCTTTGGTCCGATCCTTACTCCTCCTCAGACGAAGAGGAGGAAATCCGTTACAGTGGGACACAAAAAAGGCAGTGTAGAACACCATTGCCCAAAATGCATTGCTCCAATAACTTAAAAAATATTGTTTGAATGTTTGCCTCCAACAAAATGTATTTTCCTATGAATGAAGTCGCACAAAAATGTGTATTTTCCTACGAATTAAGTTCCACAAACATGTGTGTATTTTCACCCTAAGTAAGCCACATAAAAACGCACAAAAAGCACAAGATCTTCTAAAATACCTTTCGCACATATTTGAACGAATTCAGTGTGAGATCGTGTGGACAGAGAGGAATGGAAAATAAGCTCATTTGGGGAATCAGCTGAGCACCTCATGTTGATGTTGCTTGGAGGGATATTTTTGCATGTGAAATCAGTGTAACTAACCATGGTGTGGCTCAGGTATGCACACACCAAACACACACAGCCACGTGTGGAAGGGGGAGTGGAGAGAAGCAACTATATAGAAAATACCATCAGTTGTCAGCTTCAGCAGCAAATAAAAAGTGACGATCTATCCATCCCTCACAATTTTATATGTATGGGCTATTCAATTCAAATTTCTGTAAACATGTAAGGATAGGCTACAGACAAAGTCGTTTGCATGTCACACTGGAGAACGTACACGTAGTACCAAGCGCTATAGAGTAGGTTCGGCACGCTCGATTGGTCCAGAGTACTATCCTCGTGTGGTGAGAGAAGGAATGCCGACTTGAGAGAGATTTTTTAAGAAAGCTCTTCGGAAACTATCTTCCTCCATTTTTATTAAGAACGTTGTGAATGATACATTCTTGAAATTATTTGAACCTCCGAATTGACTATACATTCTTGAAATAGTTTGAACCCCCGAATAGACTAACCCCCGCGTGATTGGCTAGTGACAGAGAAGTGAGTCCATCAAGGAAGTGCTGTTTTTATTTGGGTAAGGAATGACAGGATACCAGATGGCTCGGGAACAGGCTTTTTAGCTCAACCGCACGAGGTTGGCTCGAGGTCGCAATAACGGAACGGAGGATACACAACAACGCGCACTGAAACCGTGTTGGTAACTAAAGCAACTCGACTTTTTGATAAATTCGCATTTTACCGAAAATTCTGCTTTAGCAAGAGCCATTTGTCACCCTTCTACGAGAATAGAAAGTGGACTCGCTTTTTAGGTAAGGTGCACCAGAGCGCTCGAACGTTAAACGATGATGCTGTTATAGTTTTGTCTAATGTTGTGTTGTGTTCTTTTCTTAGGCAATTTGCAGATACCACTCATTAATAATAATATTTGTACAACACCTAAATATGTTTCAGCTAGTTCACTAAACAGGGTTCTGGGAATTCCCTGTAGCGAAATCCAGTGCTCTATCATGATTGATGTCTTATTTATGATGGGTGCTGCCTAGGCTGTAGGCGATTGGTAGGCGATTGGATTGAGTAACTACTGGTAGGCTACTTTTTGTCATTTTTAAAATCTATGACGATTCTATTAAAAAAATTCATCGGCGTAATTGTTTATTTCGTAATTATCGAAGATCATTTTGAACGGGTGGCCCAGACTCAGACCCTGACTACAATGAGACAATGAACAGGCTAGCAATGTAACGTTACATTTCAAGACGTTACATTGTTTCTTTCTTGGTTCATGTTAACCAACCTGACTTACTTGGCTTCAAATGGATTAACACAATACAATAAACCATTCAACGGACAGAAAATGTACACATAACTGACACCACTGAAGTGATAATGAAATCACAATAGATGTACAGGTGCACTCCCTGTCTTTCTGGACTAGTGTTCTAATGGGATTTTAGGACTCCCTCTGACACACTATCAAATCAACATAAAACAAAATGTATTTGTCACATGCTTCGTAAACAACAGTGAAATGCTTACTTTCGGGTCATTTTTCAGTAATTAGTTCCACATAAAAAAATCCCTAAATATTTCCATATAGAAATAGTGACATTGGGAATTTGATGTTCTCCTGGGTCTGTCTGGATAAGGACAGGTATGAGAGTGACACGGATATGGAATAGACTGCATTGGGATCATATTCAGCCTAGACTCTAGAAGATTATCTTTCTGTTTGCTCAGAGCATTATCTCCAAAGGGGCTCAACCTTTCTGAAGCCAGCTGAGCTTTAAATCCAGGGCCAACCTCCTGAGTTGAAAATGAGAAACATGGTCACAATTTACTTGAAGTCGCACAGATAACATGTAGCCAAATGTAATGTCAATTTTTTTGTTATTACGTGGTAATATACTAGCAAGTAATTTTACACAGAAGTTGGTCAGTTTGCTTCCCTTAAACTTCAACCATTCATTGCTATATTTTATTAATATATAGTTAACAAAGTTACAGAATAACTACATATTATAAAGGGAACTGAAGCTTCCTGTGTTCAACAGAGGATGCAGGGCATGTTTTGCATCTCCCTTTGCCTTTGTGTTAAGTTGACAGTGCTGGCGGTGCCAGTGAGAGAGTGGGTCTCTGGACTGTACTTCTGAATCAGGAGGGGACAATGGCTTGTGAATGAACCCTCCCTGAGCCAACAACCCTGCCTGCCCTGGTCCTTCCTCTTCTGCGCTCTCATCTCACTGTCCATCTCTCTCATTCTCCAGTACAGTACATCCCTTCCTCCCCAGCTGGATCTTTACATCACTGTCTCTTCCTCCTTCCCTCCATCCCGTCTGATTAGATCCCTTCCATTACTTTCTTTTATTCATCCCAAAATCCATTGATCAGACCACTCACTGTGTGTGTGTGTGTGTGTGTGTGTGTGTGTGTGTGTGTGTGTGTGTGTGTGTGTGTGTGTGTGTGTGTGTGTGTGTGAAGTATAATAAACCAATTCATTGCTTCCCCTATATGCATTTTGCAGCGGCGCACCGTTTTTTAAAGATTTTATTTTGGAAAATAATTTTCAGGGTGGTAAAATGTGTTCAGTGTAAACTTAAATGACTAGAACCAGATATGTAGAAAAAGATAATGGAGCAAGATTTTTAAAAATAAGATCATCTTTGAGAACTAACTAGACAGTCAGGGAGAATCTGAAATGTAAAAAATGGCATGGGCCCCGTTGATTTTGTTATAATGTTTGAGTTACTCAGATAGCGTTAATAAGAACAAGGCATAATTTGGCAACATTTTTATAATTGCAGGAAAGTAGCTTTAAAACAGAACATTTTCTCAGCACAAGGGAAAATGTGTTGAATTGTACAACATTTGCTTTGAAACGGCAATTTTATCTCAGGCCCATGGGAAACGTGTAAAATTGCAGGAAACTAGTTTTAAAACTGTAAAATGTTCTCTCTGCCCCATGACAAGATGTGTAGGATTGCAGGACATTTTTGGCCAGGAGGAGGGCCTCTAAAACTGCACCACTGGCCACTCCCACTACCACACACACTATCACGCACTGAAAAAAATCCTAGGGGAAACACTGACATTGATCAATAAGCAGTGCTGTGAGTGGACTCTGAGAGCAAAGCTTTAATATTCAATACCTAAGCTTGAGAAATCAAAGCAAATATTTACAAATATTTTATCAACATGACATGTTTTGTGTAGCTGAAATTGGATAGAGTCCAGAGCGGGTGAAATCTTTCTTGGAGTGCTATCTGTGGTGACAGTAATCTGGTTTCATTGATAGTGTGTGTGTGTGTGTGCACGCCTCACAGTGTGTGTGTGTTGTCATTATTGATCACCAGCAGAGACAAACAGGCTAATTAATAATTAGTACAGGGCATATTTTTCTTCCCTTTTTAACCTTGTCAGTATTGCTAATGACTGTTTTGAAACATGTGTTCTGACATGTGGTTGCATTATGCTCATCAAACACATTTTGTGATTGGCTGGACATTCTCTCACTCCTCTCTACTGTTGGTAACACAGTGGCTGCATCTTGTAGTCTGCCACCTTCCTCTGAATTGAGCTGTTCTCTGTGGCGTTCAAGTAGATAGCCTGCGTGTGTGAATCATACATCATCCACAAGTGAATGGAAAAGGTTAGATCAGTGATTACCTACCACATGGTGAGCAGTGGCACAGGATTTTAGAAACAAGGTCTGAGACACACACACCTCAGTGGACTGTGGGCTTTAGTCTTAGAGAAGAGAATGTGGTTCATAGGGTCTCCTCCTCAGCAGCAGCAGTAGTCAATGGGGCTATAGACCAACAATCAATCAGCCCTTAAGACTCAGGGGAGGAGATGCTCCTCAGTGGGACCCTGGCTGGCCGATCAACTGATTTATAATACCCCCTTTCCTTCCCTGTGATAGACAGACTGAGTCTGTCAATGAAGACAAAGTGTTTATGTGCGTGTGTGTGTTTTCGATGTGTGTGGCTGTGGTTGCATGTGTTAAATATCCTAAGGCTATTCTGTGGAGTTTCAGTGCTGTTTGTAAAGAGGTCAAAAACCAGGGTTCTCACACTCATGAAAAAATACTACAGTACTTGATTGTGGAATTTTATAGTAAACTGCAGTATACTGTATAATACTATACTGTAGTATACCTCGATCATGTGTAGAACTTACTATAAAATGTTGTAGTGTACTTGTCACGGAAGTCTAGGAATGGTGGGTGTAAAGTCAGGCGCAGAGAGCAATACTTCCAAATGAATGCGTTTATTCCGCTTGGTCCAGCCAACAAACAGGCAATGACCATAAAACAGGTATGTCTCCAAAAACCAGGAAATAAAATACAACAAATTACGCAGGAGAAAAACAACTTCACCCCTGACATTCGGAATAATCCCGCACACAAGCAGGCGGGCACTGGAAGGTTAAATAGACGGTAAATGAACCAAAATAAGCAACAGGTGAAAACAATCAAGACAAAACCAACAGAAAAATAAAATGGGATCGATGGCAGTTAGTAGGCCGGTGACTACGACTGCCGAGCACCGCCTAAACAGGGAGAGGAGCCACCTTCGGTGGAAGTCGTGAAAACCTGAGGTCAGGCTGATCGACACCCCCAGACGCTCCATGAACGCCCTCCAAACCCGGGACGTGAACTGGGGACCCCGATCAGAAACTGTGTCCTCAGGCACCCCGTAGTGCCGGAAGACGTGGGTTAACAGAGCCTCCGCATTCTTCAGGGCCGTAGGGAGACCGGGCAACGGGAGGAGACGGCAGGAATGCGAAAACCGATCCACAACGACCAGGATCGTGGTGTTCCCCTGAGACGGGGGAAGGTCGGTGAGGAAGTCCACCGACAGATGTGACCAAGGCCGTTGTTGAACGGGGAGGGGCTGTAACTTCCCTCTAGGCAGGTGTCTAGGAGCCTTACTCTGAGCGCACACTGAACAGGAAGAGACATAAAACCCCACGTCCTTAGATAAAGTGGGCCACCAGTATCTCCCCCTAAGACCCCGCACCGTACTCTCAATTCCCGGATGACCCAAGGAGGGTAGCGTGTGGGCCCACCTGATCAATTTGTCACGAACACCAAGCGGCACGTACTTCCGGCCCGCTGGACACTGTGGTGGGGTGGGTTCTAACCGTGACGCCTGCTCAATGTCCGCGTCCACCTCCCATACCACCGGTGCCACCAGACATGAGGCCGGAAGTATGGGAATAGGATCGATGGACCGCTCCTCGGTATCATAAAGACGTGACAGTGCGTCGGCCTTAGTGTTATGGGACCCTGGTCTATAAGAGATGGTGAAACGAAATCTGGTGAAAAACATGGCCCACCTTGCCTGGCGAGGATTCAGCCTCCTCGCTACCCGGATGTACTCCAGATTACGGTGGTCAGTCCAGATGAGAAAAGGGTGTTTCGCCCCCTCAAGCCAATATCTCCACACCTTCAGAACTTTTACCACAGCCAGCAACTCCCGGTCCCCCACGTCATCGTTTGGCTCCGCCGGACTGAGCTTCCTCGAAAAAAAAGCGCAGGGGCGAAGCTTCGGGGGTGTGCCCGAGCGCTGTAATAGCACGACTCCAGCACCAGCCTCGGTCGCGTCCACCTCCACCATGAATGCCTAAGAGGGGTCCGGATGAGCCAATACGGGAGCATCGGTAAACAGCGCCTTCAGACGACTAAAAGCTCTGCCCGCCTCCACTGACCACCGCAAATGCACCGGCCCCCTCTTCAGATGTGAGGTAATGGATACAGTAACCTGGCCAAAACCCCGGACAAACCTCCGGTAGTAATTGGCAAACCCTAAGAACCGCTGCACCTCCTTTACCGTGGTCGGAGTCGGCCAATTACGAACGGCTGCAACGCGGTCACACTCCATCACCACCCCAGATGTGGAATTGCGATACCCCAGGAAAGAGACGGCTTGTTTGGAGAACACGCATTTCTCGGCCTTGCCGTACATGTCATGCTCCAGCAGTCGCCCAAGCACCCTGCACACCAGAGACACATGCGCGGCGCACATGGCGGAATAAATCAGAAAGTCATCGATATAAACCACCACACCCTGCCCGTGCAGGTCCCTGAGAATCGCGTCTACAAAGGATTGAAAGACGGTTGGAGCATTCTTCAACCCATACGGCATGACGGGGTACTTATAATGGCCAGATGTGGTACTAAACGCGGTCTTCCACTCATCTCCCTTCTGCATACACACCAAGTTATACCTGCTCCTGAGATCCAGTTGTGAAGAAGCGTGCTCCGTGAAATGATTCCACCGCCATAGCAATGAGAGGTAGCGGGTAACTAAACCCTGCTGTGATGGAATTTAGACTTCTATAATCAATGCACGGACGCAGACCTCCCTCCTTCTTCACAAAAAATAAACTCGAGGAGACTGGTGACATGGTGGGCCGAATGTACCCCTGTCCCAGAGATTCAATGACATATGTCTCCATAGCCACCGTCTCCTCCTGTGACAGGGGATACACGTGACTCATGGGAAGTGCTGCGTTTACCTGGAGGTTTATCACACAATCTCCTCGTCGATGAGGTGGTAATTGGGTCACCCTCTTTTTACAGAAAGCGAGAGCCAAATCGGCATATTCTGAGGGAATGCGCACGGTGGAAACCTGTTCTGGACTCTCCACCGTCGTTGCACCGATGGAAACGCCTATACACCTACCTGAACACTCCTCTGACCACCCCTTTAGAGCCTCCTGTTTCCATGAGATCTTGGGATTGTGAATAGCCAACCAGGGAATCCCCAGCACCACTGGAAACGCAGGAGAATCAATGAGGAAGAGACTAATCCGCTCCTTATGACCCCCCTGCGTTACCATGTCCAGTGGAACCGTGGCCTCCCTGACCCTAACAGTCGACTATCTAGGGAGTGCAGGGGGAAGGGTTGGCCTATCTGCACCAACGGAATCCGTAACCTATAAGCGAACCCGTGATCCATAAAACTCCCAGCTGCGCCTGAATCGACTAGCGCCTTATGCTGGGAAGAGTGGAAATATCAGGAAAAGAGATTAGTACAAACATATGACCAACAGGAAGCTCTGGGTGAGTCTGGTCCTGACTCACCTGGGGTGTCCGAGCAGTGCTCTGCCTGCCCTCTCGACTCCCAGACAAACTTCTCCAGCACCGGTCGGCAGTGTACCCTCTCCGACCACAACTTTTGCAGGAGGAGGCTCCTCCTCCGGTTGCCCTAGATGCAGCACCCCCTAACTCCATGGGTGTTGGAGCGGGAGTGCTGGGGGGTGGAACAAACAGAACCCTTTCTGGATGCCCGCGAGCAGCTAGCAGGTTGTCCAGCCGGATTAACATGTCAATCAGTTTGTCTAGTGTGAGGGTGGCGTCCCGACAAGCTAGCTCCCTGCGGACATCCTCCCGGAGGCTACACCGGTAGTGGTCCATCAGGGCCCTATCGTTCCACCCCGCTCCAGCGGCTAGGGTCCGAAACTCCAGCGCGAAGTCCTGCGCACTCCTCGTCTCCTGCCTAAGGTGGAACAGCCGTTCACCTGCCGCTCGCCCCTTCCGGTGGGTGGTCGAACACAGCCCGGAAACGGCGGGTGAACTCAAGGTACTGGTCCCTTGCTGAGTCTGGACCCTCACAGACCGCGTTGGCCCACTCCAGGGCTCTGCCCGTCAGGCAGGAGACGAGGACACTCACACTCTCCTCTCCCGAGGGAGTCGGGCGAACGGTACCTAGGTAAAGCTCTAGCTGGAGCAGGAACCCCTTGCACCCGGCAGACGTTCCATCGGCATCCCTCGGGGGCGCGAGCTGAAGAGCGCTTGGTCTGGACGCCGCCGGAGAATTTGGTAGCACAGGCTGAAGTGGAGCTGGAGACGAAGTAGGGAGGCCGCTCCTCTCCCATCTATCCATTCTCTCCATCATTTGATCCATCGCCATTCCAATCCGGTGTAGGATGGCTGTGTGATGGAGGACACGCTGTTCCATGGATGGGAGGGGGGGCGTAGCTGCTCCTGCTGACTCCATGTTCCTGGTGCGGGCTTCTGTCACGGAAGTCTAGGAGTTGTGGGTGTAGAGTCAGGCGCAGAGAGCAATACTTCCAAATTAATGTGTGTAGAATAATAGAGTAAATACTACAGTATTTCTCCCCCCCCCCCCAAAAAAAAACTATAGTAAATGTATTTAATTTATTATTATCCATTATTTTACCTGGTAAGTTGACTGAGAACACATTCTCATTTACAGTACCACAGTAATGTTCACAAAAACACTACAGTCCGCAAAAACACAACTCTTTCAAAAGACTATACTGCCCTACAAAGGCATAACTCAGTAACTACGAAATATGATCAAACATCTTTTGATCTGTTGTAATGGCCAGGTACAGTGGGGAGAACAAGTATTTGATATACTGTCGATTTTGCAGGTTTTCCTACTTACAAAGCATGTAGAGGTCTGTAATTTTTATAATAGGTACACTTCAACTGTGAGAGACGGAATCCAGAACAAAAACAAAAATCTGGAAAATCACATTGTATGATTGTTAAGTAATTAATTTGCATTTTATTGCATGATATAAGTATTTGATACATCAGAAAAGCAGAACTTAATATTTGGTACAGAAACCTTTGTTTGCAATTACAGAGATCATACATTTCTTGTAGTTCTTGACCAGGTTTGCACACACTGCCGCAGGGATTTTGGCCCACTCCTCCATACAGACCTTCTCCAGATCCTTCAGGTTTCGGGGCTGTCGCTGGGCAATACGGACTTTCAGCTCCCTTCAAAGATTTTCTATTGGGTTCAGATCTGGAGACTGGCTAGGCCACTCCAGGACCTTGAGATGCTTCTTACGGAGCCACTCCTTAGTTGCCCTGGCTTTGTGTTTCGGGTCATTGTCATGCTGGAAGACCCATCCACGACCCATCTTCAATGCTCTTACTGAGGGAAGGAGGTTGTTGGCCAAGATCTCGCAATACATGGCCCCATCCATCCTCCCCTCAATACATTGCAGTTGTCCTGTCCCCTTTGCAGAAAAGCATCCCCAAAGAATGATGTTTCCACCTCCATGCTTCACAGTTGGGATGTTGTTCTTGGGGTTGTACTCATCCTTCTTCTTCCTCCAAACACGGTGAGAGGAGTTTAGACCAAAAAGCTCTATTTTTGTCTCATCAGACCACATGACCTCCCATTCCTCTTCTGGATCATCCAGATGGTCATTGGCAAACTTCAGACGGGCCTGGACATGCACTGGCTTGAGCAGGGGGACCTTGCGTGCGCTGCAGGATTTTAATCCATGACGGCGTAGTGTGTTACTAATGGTTTTCTTTGAGATTGTGGTCCCAGCTCTCTTCAGGTTATTGACCAGGTCCTGACGTGTAGTTCTGGGATGATCCCTCACCTTTCTCATGATCATTGATGCCCCACGAGGTGAGATCTTGCAGGGAGCCCCAGACCGAGGGTGATTGACCGTCATCTTGAACTTCTTCCATTTTCTAATAATTGCGCCAACAGTTGTTGCCTTCTCACCAAGCTGCTTGCCTATTGTCCTGTAGCCCATCCCAGCCTTGTGCAGGTCTACAATTTAATCCCGGATGTCCTTACACAGCTCTCTGGTCTTGGCCATTGTGGAGAGGTTGGAGTCTGTTTGATTGAGTGTGTGGACAGGTGTCTTTTATACAGGTAACGAGTTCAAACGGGTGCAGTTAATACAGGTAATGAGTGTAGAACAGGAGTGCTTCTTAAAGAAAAACTAACAGGTCTATGAGAGCCAGAATTCTTACTGGTTGGTAGGTGATCAAATACTTATGTCATGCAATAAAATGCAAATTAATTACTTAAAAATCATACAATGTGATTTTCTGGATTTTTGTTTTAGATTCCGTCTCTCACAGTTTAAGTGTACCTATGATAAAAATTACAGACCTCTACATGCTTTGTAAGTAGGAAAACCTGCAAAATCGGCAGTGTTTCAAATACTTGTTCTCCCCACTGTATGTGGTATTTCATTTCCTGACACAAGAACAAGCGAGTTGATCAGAATATACAGTGTCCTGGAGTATCAGAAATTGCTCTCTATTTAGACAGAAAAATACTTTGACGTCAGCTTTTGCAGTATAAAAAAATATGTTGTTACTCTGTTAAAAACTACAGTATTTATTTTGCATATACGCTACCCATTCCCATCCCCCATATCACAATTTGTGGCCCCATAAATGAGAAACCTACATGCCATGTTTAGACCATATATTGTGTTCCCTACATGTTATAGAAAAGAGCAGAAGCTCTGAACTCTCTGTTCAGACCCCAAACCTACCTACCAACCTACATGTTATGGAAAATGTGCTCTTTTAGTATTTCACCAGTAGGCTTCCTGAAGGAGAAAGCTTCCACTTCTATGTCAAAGATAATAAAACAAAAACACTATAGTAAATATTACAGTATTGTCTGCAATAACACTACAGTAAATACTACAGTATAGTACAGGCTGCACAAACACTTCAGTGTATATACTACAGTATACTATAATCTGCAAAAACACTATATTAATTACTATAGCATATAATACAGTTTTCTTTTAGTACAGTATTTATACTGCTTACATGTCTTTTTGTCGAGCAAAACTTTTTGTGGAAGCGCACAGACCCCCTCGCACACTCAACGTTGTCGAGATCTGTTAAGTTTCCTTGTAGGCGGGCTATTTGGCGGGTAAACTGTGAAGCCAGCTGTATAGCCTATAGCCTGTTTCTGTTTATGAGTCTTTTATTGAAGAATGTGAAACACTGTTGTGTCTGTTTGCTGCTTTTCATTAAATCATGCATAGCTGTTCTTTATTTGGCCTAAAATAAATGTGTTCATATGGGCAGAATATTATCTATTGGCTTTACCATAGAATTTGAAACATTGTGATTTTAGAGACACAAAGTAACAATAGCCTGTGATTAAAGGGTTAGGCTATACTGGTAACAATATAAAGATATTGAAGCACATTTGATTACCACAAAATGTTATGCTGTTTTCAAATGAAACACAATACCTTGCTCTTGCTAAAGCTTAAAGGGCCACCCCAGAGTTTCATAACCAGGTGCTCAGCCCTGAAGACCAGGGGCTGACGGGAGACCTGTAAATCAGCCTATTTGCGGATTTGAGGAAGAATTTCCTGTAATTCTACATCATTTTACGTGACTGGAGACGTTACAATAATCTTTTTTAATACCACACAAATGACCAAGATGACAAGATACTCTGACATTGACAGACTGAGATCAATAAAACGAATGACCCTGGTCTTAAATGCAACCAATAACATAGGCCAATGAAAAGAGTGGATACACAGATTGTAGACCTACAATATGAGCAGGAAATTACAGTCCACCAACCTTCCAGTGGCACTCACGTATCCAAGGTCCTGGTGACGTCTCTGACAAGCAATGGAATCCAAATGTAACCTCTCCGTGCTTCAAAAAAATATCCTGGTGCATGAAGGCTACACCTACAGATGGGAATGATAGACCGCAAATAAGTCCTTCTGGAAGTGCACTGAATATGATGCTTTTGAATGACACGGTCGCATACGGCTAACTGAGGTGGTGTTCTCCAATTTGTGCTGGATACGCGGTTCTTTCAGCGCCCTGAACATCAACTGGAGGAGCTTCTGACATACTTTCAGGCAACATGGGTTGGGGAGAAGGTCAGAAAGCCAATGTTTCCCATAGGTATGTGTTGTTTAACATAATAATGGGTGTATTATTCATATTCTTATTATTGATGACAGCATGGTTGCTAATCTGCTTCTATCTCTTTTTGTATTTTCAGAATTATGGAACTGCTGCGATGCTGTCCTGCAAGACTTGGCAAAGACCAACAACAGAGGGGAGGGCTGGCATCGAAAATGTTTGGCCAATTTTGGCGCTACCCACCCCACCATTTGGAAGTTCATGGAGATATTGAAATGCTTACAGCAAAGTGGCGAAATGAGAATGGAGCAGCAACTTGCTGGCGTTTCTCCGCCATGGCAAAGACCCCCCCTCTACCGTAAGCAACAGAAGGATCTGAAGTCACTGGTTCAGAAGTACATCGCGACTGAATGGCTGGAGTCTATCCTGAAGAATGTTGCCTACACTTTCTAGTTTCAGTTGTGAATACGTGAAAATCCATCTGAGAAAAATGTCTACTTGGGCATTTCTTCATGACACAGCAATTTAAACTCTCTCAATTACTCCAAAATCCTTATGAGACCAGAATATTAAGCACATTCTTGGAATATTTGTTCCTGAACTTGTTTTTATGGTGCTGCATTGTCATGTAGCCTAGTCTTGTTTTGGGGTATTTTTTTGGTTATTTGAAATAAATATTTTAGGCTTATTATATTATATTTTGTTACCCTTTTTTGTTGATAAATAAAGGTTTTATAGTGAATGGTTGTGTTAATGGATGGTTTTAAAATGTTTTTTTAGGCCCCCCGAGTGGCGCAGTGCTAGAGGCATCACTACAGACCTGGGTTTGATCCCAGGCTGTGTCGCAGCCGGCCGCGACCGGGAGACACATGAGGCGGCGCACAATTGGCCCAGCGTAGTCCAGGTTAGGGGAGGTTTTGGCTGGCCAGGGTATCCTTGTCCAATCGCGCTCTTGTGGCGGGCCAGGTGTATGCACTCTGACTTCGGTCGCCAGCTGTACGGTGTTTCCTCCGACACATTGGTGTGTCTGGCTTCCGGGTTAAACGAGCAATGTGTCAAGAAGCAGTGTGGCTTGGCGGGGCCGTGTTTCGGAGGATGCATGGATCTCTCCCGAGCCTGTACGGGACTAACTACCAATTTGGATGTCACGAAAAAGTACAAACAAATTTGTTTTATTTTTGCCCAAAATATCTAGTTTCCCCAGAGAAATTAGATATTGGCTGTTTTAAACATTCAGCCTTTATAGAACCATATGAACAAATTTATGTACAACATTCTACCCATATCAAGAAATGTATATAGGCCTTAGCTATAATATTCTGCCCATATGAAGGAATGTATATACCATATTTGTAGCCAAACAGATGAAAAGTATTAAACATACACATTTAATATCATACTCATGAACACAATCATGCAATAGGCTACAGCTTCTCCAGTGCTTCACAGCTTCTCCAGTGCTTCACAGCTTCTCCAGTGCTTCACAGCTTCTCCAGTGCTTCACAGCTTCCCTAGCGCTTCACAGCTTCTCCAGTGCTTCACAGCTTCCCTAGCGCTTCACAGCTTCTCCAGTGCTTCACAGCTTCCCTAGCGCTTCACAGCTTCTCCAGTGCTTCACAGCTTCTCCAGTGCTTCACAGCTTCCCTAGCGCTTCACAGCCTTCCTGTCACGTTCTGACCTTTATTTCCTTTGTTTTGTCGTTATTTAGTATGGTCAGGGCGTGAGCTGGGGTGGGCAGTCTGTTTGTTTTTCTATGATTTTGGGATTTCTATGTTTCAGCCTAGTATGGTTCTCAATCAGAGGCAGGTGTCATTAGTTGTCTCTGATTGAGAATCATACTTAGGTAGCTTGGGTTTCACTGATTGTTTGTGGGTGTTTGTTTCCTGTGTCAGTGCCACACGGGACTGTTTCGTTGCCAGTTCACTTTGTTGTTTTGCATTTGTGTTCATGTTGTGGTTTCATATTAAATACCATGTACACTTACCACGCCGCATATTGGTCCGATTCTTGTTTCACCTCTTCAGAGGAAGAGGAGGAAATCTGCCGTGACACTTCCTGTGAAAACCCAACTTATTGTAGCCACACACAGATGAAAGAATAGCGGAGCAAGGAGTTTGGTTCTGCTGCAGTATTTGCGGTAAAATATTACGTGTTGTGACTGTGCTTTGATTTATACTACAGTTAACTGTAAATACTACAGTATACTACTAAAGTCGACAAAAACACTACATCTAATACTACAGTGAAGTCTGCAAAACTCAACAGTGAATACTATAGTATGTATACCATAGTAGTTTACTGTTGTATTTGTTAATGTGCTCTCTCTCTCTGTGTGTGTGTGTGTGTGTGTGTGTGTGACAGTCTAATCAGTTAGACCTGTGCACTCATCTGGCCATAATCAATCTCTCTGAGAGCTCTGTCTGGAATGAAATAATAAATCTGTGGGCCTGAAGGAGATCATTTTTAAACACAGCCAACTAACAGCTGGCACACTGTGCTTCTATTCACTATAAGCCCTAGTTGATATTACACACACATACTGTATGCTATTAGTCATGGCTTGTGTGTCGGAGATGTCAAATCCCTTTTAGGTCCTATACATAGTATGCACCCTATCCATTTTGAGTGGGGTAGGCAGAGTGAGTGAGGTCATAGTATGCACCCTATCCATTTTGAGTGGGTTAGGCAGAGTGAGTGAGGTCATAGTATGCACCCTATCCATTTTGAGTGGGGTAGGGTGCTGTGAGACTCAAAATTGAGCTCAGGTGCATCCTGTTTCCATTGATCGTCCTTGAGATGTTTCAACAACTTGATTGGAGTCCACCTGTGGTAAATTCAATTGATTGGACATGATTTGGAAAGGCACACACCTCTATATATAAGGTCCCTGTCACGTTCTGACCTTAGTTCCTTTTTTATGTCTTTGTGTTAGGTTGGTCAGGGTGTGAGTTGGGGTGGGTAGTCTGTTCTTTTTTCCTAGGTTGTTATATTTCTATGTGTTTGGCCTAGTATGGTTCTCAATCAGAGGCAAGTGTCGTCCGTTGCCTTTGATTGAGAATCATACTTAGTTAGCCTGTTTTCCCCATTTCTGTTTAGTGTCTTCACCTGGCAGAACTGTTTAGTTTTCTTCGTTATTATTTTGTGTAGTGTTCAGTTTGTTCAATTAAAACATGACGAACACTTACCACGCTGCATTTTGGTCCTCCTCTCCTTCCACCAATGAGAAGCGTTACAGTCCCACAGTTGACAGTGCATGTCTGAGCAAATGCCAAGAGGTCGATGGAATTGTCCGTAGAGCTCCGAGACAGGATTATGTCGAGGCACTGATCTGGGGAAGAGTACCAAAACTTGTCTGCAACATTGAAGGTCCCCAAGAACACAGTGTCCTCCATCATTCTTAAATGGAAGAAGTTTAGAACCACCAAGAGAGCTAGCCACCCAGCCAAACTGAGCAATTGGGGGAGAAGGGCCTTGGTTAGGGAGGTGACCAAGAACCTGATGGTCACTCTAACAGAGCTCTAGAGTTCCTCTGTGGAGATGGGAGAACCTTCCAGAAGGACAGACGACTCTGCAGCACTTCATGGTAGAGTGGCCAGATGGAAGCCACTCCTCAGTAAAAGGCACATGACAGCCCGCTTGGAGTTTGCCAAAATGCACCGAAAGACTCTCAGACAATGAGAAACAATATTCTCTGTTCTGATGAAATCAAGATTGAACTTTTCTGTCCTGAATGCCAAGCGTCACGTCTGGAGGAAACCTTGCACCATGCTGTGGGGATGTTTTTCAGTGACAGGTACTGGGAGAGTAGTCAAGATCGAGGCAATTATGAATGGAGCAAAGTATAGAGAGATCCTTGATGAAAACCTGCTCCACAGTGCTCAGGACCTCAGAGTGGGGTGAAGGTTTACCTTCCAACAGGACAACGACCCTAAGCACACAACCAATACAACACAGGAGTGGCTTTGGGACAAGTCTCTGAATGTCCTTGAGTGGCCCAGCCAGGCCCGGGCTTGAACCCGAACTAACATCTCTGGAAAGACCCGAAAATAGCTGTGCAGCAAAGCTCCCCATCCAACCTGACAGAGCTTGAGAGGATCTGCAGAGAAGAATGGGAGAAACTCCCCAAATATAGGTTTGCCAAGCTTGTTGCATCATACCAAAGAAGACTCAATGCTGTAATCGCTGCCAAAGGTGCATCAACAAAGTACTGAGTAAAGGGTCTGAATACTGAATATGATATTTGTTTGTTTTGTAATACATTTGCAAAAATGTCTAAAAACCTATTTTTGTTTTGTCATTGTGGGGTATTGTGTGTAGATTGATGAGGAAAATAAACAATTTAATCCATTTTAGAATAAGGCTGTAACGTAACAAAATGTGGAAAAAATCAAGGGGTCTGAATACTTTACGAAGGCACTGTATATTATTTAGTATATGTAAAGACAAGATTAAATAAAGTATAGTCTGATGGGTGAAACTATTAGCCTATCACTTGTGAATGATATATTATCACTTGTGAATGATGCCCATCATAAGGCAAGAAACCATGCATTTTTTTAGACTTTTTCAAGTCATAGTGGCACGTCTCATGTAGCCTTGCCCATGCATCCCGTAAGATGGCGCTGGAGAAGATGGCAGACGTTTTACGTGCCCCCAGCCTATTGTGTTTTTTTGTTCGCTTATTTTTGTTGTTTGTAACTTATTTGGTACATAATGTTGCCACTACCGTCTCTTATGACCAAAAATAACTTCTAGACATCAGGACTACGGTTACTCACCATGGACTAGCAGAATCCTCTTTTTTTAAGACAAGGGGCGGCGGTCTATGTATTTTTGTAAATAACAGCTGTTGCATGATATCTAAGGAAGTCTAGAGCTATTGCTCGCCTAAGGTAGAGCATCACATGATAAGCTGTAGACCACACTACAAACCGAGAGAGTTTTCATCTGTATTCTTTGTAGCTGTTTACATACTACCACAGTCAGAGGCTGGCACAAAGTCAGCATTGAATGAGCTGTATTCCGACCTTAAGCAAACTAATAAAATGTCCACTCCTAGTAGACAGGGACTTTATTGCAGGGAAACTTACATCAGTTTTACCAAATTTCTATCAGCATGTTAAATGTGCAACCATATACAGTGGGGCAAAAAAGTATTTAGTCAGCCACCAATTGTGCAAGTTCTCCCACTTAAGATGAGAGAGGCCTGTAATTTTCATCATAGGTACACTTCAACTATGACAGACAAAATGAGAAAAAAAAATCCAGAAAATCACATTGTAGGATTTTTAATGAATTTATTTGCAAATTATGGTGGAAAATAAGTATTTGGTCAATAACAAAAGTTTATCTCAATACTTTGTTATATACCCTTTGTTGGCAACGTTTTCACAAACTGTTGCTGGTATTTTGGCCCATTCCTCCATGCAGATCTCCTCTAGAGCAGTGATGTTTTGGGGCTGTTGCTGGGCAACACGGACTTTCAACTCCCTCCAAAGATTTTCTATGGGGTTGAGATCTGGAGACTGGCTAGGCCACTCTAGGACCTTGAAATGCTTCTTACGAAGCCACTCCTTCGTTGCCCAGGCAGTGTGTTTGGGATCATTGTCATGCTAAAAGACCCAGCCACGTTTCATCTTCAATGCCCTTGCTGATGGAAGGAGGTTTTCACTCAAAATCTCACGATACATGGCCCCATTCATTCTTTCCTTTACACGGATCAGTCGTCCTTGTCCCTTTGCAGAAAAACAGCCCCAAAGCATGATGTTTCCACCCCCATGCTTCACAGTAGGTATGGTGTTCTTTGGATGCCACTCAGCATTCTTTGTCCTCCAAACACGACGAGTTGAGTTTTTACCAAAAAGTTATATTTTGGTTTCATCTGACCATATGACATTCTCCCAATCTTCTTCTGGATCATCCAAATGCTCTCTAGCAAACTTCAGACGGGCCTGGACATGTACTGGCTTAAGCAGGGTGACACGTCTGGCACTGCAGGATTTGAGTCCCTGGCGGCGTAGTGTGTTACTGATGGTAGGCTTTGTTACTTTGGTCCCAGCTCTCTGCAGGTCATTCACTAGGTCCCCCTGTGTGGTTCTGGGATTTTTGCTCACCGTTCTTGTGATCATTTTGACCCCACAGGGTGAGATCTTGCGTGGAGCCCCAGATCGAGGGAGATTATCAGTGGTCTTGTATGTCTTCCATTTCCTAATAATTGCTCCCACAGTTGATTTCTTCAAACCAAGCTGCTTACCTATTGCAGATTCAGTCTTCCCAGCCTGGTGCAGGTCTACAATTTTGTTTCTGGTGTCCTTTGACAGCTCTTTGGTCTTGGCCATAGTGGAGTTTGGAGTGTGACTGTTTGAGGTTGTGGACAGGTACTTTTATACTGATAACAAGTTCAAACAGGTGCCATTAATACAGGTAACGAGTGGAGGACAGAGGAGCCTCTTAAAGAAGAAGTTACAGGTCTTTGAGAGCCAGAAATCTTGCTTGTTTGTAGGTGACCAAATACTTATTTTCCACCATAATTTGCAGGGTAGCCTAGTGGTTAGAGCATTGGACTAGTAACCGAAAGGTTGCAAGTTCAAATCCCTGAGCTGACAAGGTACAAATCTGTCGTTCTGCCCCTGAACAGGCAATTAACCCACTGTTCCTACGCTGTCATTGAAAATAAGAATTTGTTCTTAACTGACTTGCCTAGTTAAATAAAGGTAATAATATAAATTCATAAAAAATCCTACAATGTGATTTTCTGGATTTTTTTTCTCATTTTGTCTGTCATAGTTGAAGTGTACATATGATGAAACTTACAGGCCTCTCTCATCTTTTTAAGTGGGAGAACTTGCACAATTGGTGGCTGACTAAATACTTTTTTGCCCCACTGTACTCCAAACACAGAGATGCATACAAAGCCCTCCCTCGCCCTCCATTTGGCAAATCTGACCATAATTCTATCCTCCTGATTCCTGCTTACAAGCAAATAAAAAAGTGGTCCGATGAAGCAGATGCTAAGCTACAGGACTGTTTTGCTAGCACAGACTGGAATACGTTCCGCGATTACTCCGATGGCATTGAGGAGTACACCACATCAGTCATTGGCTTCATCAATAAGTGCATTGATGACGTCGCCCCCACAGTGACCGTACTTACATACCTCAACCAGAAGCCATGGATCACAGGCAGCATCCGCACTGAGCTAAAGGCTAGAGCTGCCGGTTTCAAGGTGCGGGACTCTAACCCGGAACCTTATAAGAAATCCCGCTATGCCCTCCTACGAGCCCTCAAACAAGCAAAGCGTCAATATAGGACCAAGAACAAATCGTACTTCACTGGCTCTGACGCTCGCTGGATGTGGCAGAGCTTGCAAACCATTACAGACAATAAGGGGAAGAACAGCCGAGAGCTGACCAATTGACACGAGTCTACCAGACGAGCTGAACTACTTCTATGCTCGCTTCGAGGTAAATAACACTGAAACATGCATGAGAGCACCAGCTGTTCCGGAAGACTGTGTGATCATGCACTCCGCGGCCGATGTAAGTAAGACCTTTAAACAGGTCAACATTCAGAAGGCCGGCGGGCCAGATGGATTACCAGGACATGTACTCCGACCAACTGACAAGTGTCTTCACTGACATTTTCAACCTCTCCCAGTCTGAGTCTGTAATACCAACATGTTTTAAGCAGACTACCATAGTTCCTGTGCCCAAGAACACTAAGGTAACCTGCCTAAACGACTACCGACCCATAGCACTCATGTCTGAAGCCATGAAGTGCCTTGAAAGGCTGGTCATGGCTCACATCAACACCATCATCCCAGAATCCCTAGACCCACTCCAATTTGCATACCGCCCTCAACAGATCCACAGATGATGCAATCTCCATTGCACTCCACACTGCCCTTTCTCACCTGGACAAAAGGAACACCTATGTGAGAATGCTATTCACTGACCACAGCTCAGCGTTCAACACCATAGTGCCTTCAAAGCTCATCAATAAGCTAAGGACCCTGGGACTAAACACTTCCCTCTGGAGCAGTATCCTGGAATTTCTGATGGACCGCCCCCGGGTGGTAAAGATAGGTAACAACACATCCGCCACGCTGATCCACAACACAGGGGGCACTCAGGGTTGCGTGCTCAGTCCCCTCCTGTACTCCCTGTTCACTCATGACTGCACGGCCAGGCACGACTCCAACGCCATCATTAAATTGCCCTGATCACCGACAACGACAAGACAGCCTATTGGGAGGAGGTCAGAGACCTGACCGTGTGGTGCCAGGACAACCACCTCTACCTCAATGTGATCAATACAAAGGAGATGATTGTGGACTACAGGATAAAGAGGAAAGAGCACAGCCCCATTCTCATTGACGGGGCTGCAGTGGAGCAGGTTGAGAGCTTCAAGTCCCTTGGTGTCCACATCACCAACAAACTAACATTGTTCAAGCACACCATGACAGTCGTGAAGAGGGCACAACAAAACCTATTCCCCCTCAGGAGACTGAAAAGATTTGGTATGGGTCCTCAGATCCTCGAAAGGTTCTACAGCTGCACCATCTAGAGCATCCTGGCTGGTTGCATCACTGCCTGGTATGGCAACTGCTCGGCCTCCAACCGCAAGGCACTACAGAGGTTAGTCGAACGGCCCACTACATCACTGGGGCCAAGCTTCCTGCCATCCAGGAACTCTATACCAGGCTGTGTCTGAGGAAGGCCCTAAAAATGGTCAAAGACTCCAGCCACCCTAGTCATAGACTGTTCTCTTCTGCTACCGCACGGCAAGCGGTACCGGAGTGCCATGTCTAGGTCCAAGAGCCTTCTAAAAAGCTTCTACCCCCAAGCCATAAGACTACTGAACATCTTGTCAAGTGGCTACCCAGACTATTTGTATTGGCCCCCCACCACCTCTTTGCACCACTGCTACTCTCTGTTGTCATCTATGCATCGTCACTTTAATAACTCTACCTACATGTACATACTACCTCCAATAACCAATGCCCCTACACATTTTGTTGGCTGACGAAATGTAAATGTGGACAGTTCTTCCAATATCTTCAATATGCACCTCGGAATTGGATAAGGATGCGCGCAGTTGCGTCCCCGATGTGTCTGTCTTCACTTGTGGCCTGTGAGAAAGACTGGATCACGTGATGAAAATCCATGTGAGTGAGTGGTGATTTGGTGCACGCAGCACTCAGGGAGATGCGTGGATTTTTTTAGGGTGCATTACGGCCACACGAGGATGTCGCCGGGAAATTCGAGGCATTATCAAGTGCTTGTCAAATTGTGAATGAGAGACTGATGAAGTGTGTACAGCCTTCATGCGACTTTTTTCAAATCATCATTAGAGTTGCATCATGCAGCCTTACAATGTATTAGAAATCTAAACATATAGCCCAACGTTTGTAGAACAACTAAAGTTACATTAACCTGTTGCGACGACCAAACCCGGATCCGGGATTCTATTTATAAACCTAAGCTCATTACCATAACGCAACGTTAACTATTCATGAAAATCGCAAATGAAATGAAATAAATATGCTAGCTCTCAAGCTTAGCCTTTTGTTAACAACACTGTCATCTCAGATTTTCAAAATATGCTTTTCAACCATAGGAAAACAATCATTTGTGTAACAGTAGCTAGCTAGCGTAGCATTTAGCGTTAGCATTAGCGTTAGCATTAGCGTTAGCATTTAGCAGGCAACTATCACAAAAACAAGTAAAGCCTTCAAATAAAATAACTTACCTTTGAAGAACTTCTGATGTTTTCAATGAGGAGACTCTCAGTTAGATAGCAGATGCTCCGTTTTTCCAAAAAGATTCTTTGTGTATTAGAAATAGCTCCGTTTTGTACATCACATTTGGCTACCAAAAAAAAAATAAAAAATAAAAAAAAAAACGAAAATTCAGCCCTCAAAACGCGAACTTTTTTCCAAATTAACTCCATAATATCGACTGAAAC
This sequence comes from Oncorhynchus clarkii lewisi, assembly GCF_045791955.1. Classification (NCBI taxonomy): domain Eukaryota; kingdom Metazoa; phylum Chordata; class Actinopteri; order Salmoniformes; family Salmonidae; genus Oncorhynchus; species Oncorhynchus clarkii. Next base: position 83,585,036 of record NC_092151.1, on the reverse strand, counting down.
ATGGCAAACGTGGTTTAGAATCAATCCTCAAGGTGTTTTTCCACATATCTCTTCAATGATATATCCTTCGTGGAAGCCTGGTTTCTCCTTGCTCTCAAATGGAAAAATAATTGCACCTGGCTTTACGCTCCAATTTCGACGCAGGGACACCAGGCGGACACTTGGAAAATGTAGTCTCTTATGGTCAATCTTCCAATGATATGCCTACAAATACGTCACAATGCTGCTAACACTTTGGGGGAACGACAGAAAGTGTAGGCTCATTCCTTGCGCAATCACAGCCATATAAGGAGACAATGGAAAACAGAGCTTCAGAAATTCTGCTCATTTCCTGGTTGATGCATCATCTTGGTTTCGCCTGTAGAATGAGTTCTGGGGCACTTACAGACAATATCTTTGCAGATTCTGAAACTTCAGAGTGTTTTCTTTCAAAAACTGTCAAGAATATGCATAGTCGAGCATCTTTTCGTGACAAAATATCGCGCTTAAAACGGGAACGTTTTTTATCCAAAAATGAAATAGCGCCCCTAGAGATCAAAGAGGTTAATAACTCTAACTATTTTTTGTTAACTGCTCAACACAGAATAGTCGCATGTGCGCACTCGCATGTGCGCACTCCCTGAAACGTTTGGAGAAAATATCCTTTCTATTTTATTCAGCTTTGTTCAATTGTATTCTTCATACTATAAAATAATATTAAATAATGCCACGGAATTCTAATTAAATCTTGTCTGCTTAAGGAATTAGTGTAGCCCACAGCCATATGGTATATCCAGATCAGGACCTAACATAAAGACAAGTCAGACTATACTATTCTGTTAATCTGAAATGGACTACATTTTCTTTAGACCTGTCTAAAATAAATAATGGATTTATTGTGAAAGTGTAGGATATATTACATGGACTTATTAGATTTATTACATTTAAAAATGTAAACGTTCCAAAGGTCTGCATTAGTGGCATGTATGTTATTTGTGGAAGCCAGGAGATGCTAAATGTGTTAATGTTTATTAACGGTAAATTGCAGTGAGACCAGCAGTTATTGCTTGACAATCACCGACTGACTAAATTTTGTGACTGCCACAACCCTACCCAGACCACACCCAGACCACTCCCAGACCACAACCAGACAACTCCCAGACCACAACCAGACCACAAACAGACCACTCCCAGACACTCCCAGACCACAACCAGACCACTCCCAGACCACAACCAGACCACAACCAGTCCACTCCCAGACCACAACCAGACCACAACCAGACCACAACCAGACCACTCCCAGACACTCCCAGACACTCCCAGACCACAACCAGACCACAACCAGACCACTCCCAGACCACTCCCAGACCACTCCCAGACACTCCCAGACCACAACCAGACCACAACCAGACCACTCCCAGACCACAACCAGACCACTCCCAGACCACTCCCAGACCACTCCCAGACCACAACCAGACCACTCCCAGACACTCCCAGACCACTCCCAGACAACTCCCAGACCACTCCCAGACACTCCCAGACCACAACCAGACCACAACCAGACCACAACCAGACCACTCCCAGACCACAACTAGACCACAACCAGTCCACTCCCAGACCACTCCCAGACCACTCCCAGACACTCCCAGACCACTCCCAGACCACTCCCAGACCACAACCAGACCACAACCAGATCACTCCCAGACCACTCCCAGACCACAACTAGACCACTCCCAGACCACACCCAGACCACTTCCAGACCACTGTAATGGAAATTTCCTGTATTACCAAATCACAAGAGAGCAAACCACACACAAGACAGAGTTATCATAAAGTCCATCTTTAATTATATGAGCTCCATCACAACACTGTGACTCTAAGATCAATTCAGTGTCTATAAATGAATTCTCTGAAAGGGGCCAACATAATGGCAAATTAGATACTTTATAGCAAAGATCCACCCCCCTAGTCGACATGACAAATAGCAGATCTTAAGAACATTATACAAAGAAAGATTTTACTTGAGAGAGGAGTATCCCATCGCCAGACAGTATTTAGCTATAAATTATCGTTCAGTTTGGTCTCCTAAACAAATCTCTTATCTCGTTCTTGGTACAAAATAGTACCAAGACATTACCTCATCCAATGGTATATATCAATTGTCATTTTAGACACTCCCTCCTGGACAAGATCACAGAGAGACAGTGACTGGCACACAGATATTGTGGAGCCACCTATCTGGTTCCCCATTTATCACCCCATCCCTTCACATGGTTTAGGAATAGTTTACAGACACATTCACAGATAAGACTAACCTTTCCCCTCTCTGGGGCCCAATGTAACTTAGCCCTAGCAGGAAAGGTATAACTGAAAACTGCAAACAGTATTATCCAAAAGAAGACATTCTAATGACAAATATCTCACATAAGCATGCAATAAAATGAATAAAACATCTTATTTATAAATGTTACCTAAAGAATTCTGATTCTGCCACGACACCACACCATGAGCACTTTCAGACCACTTCCTGACCACTTCCAGACCACAACCAGACCACACCCAGACCACACCATGAGCACTCTCAGACCACTTCCTGACCACACCCAGACCACACCATGAACACTCTCAGACCACTTCCAGACCACACCCAGACCACTCCCAGACCACACCATGACCACTCCCAGACCACTTCCTGACCACTCCCAGACCACACCCGAACCACACCACATCAGTGTATGCGTGATCCGCAATCACAACTGGAGGGATGTCTGTGGTGTTGTTTGTCGAGGGAAGTTTGGGAGGAGAAGGTCTAGTCACGGATCCCACCAAACTACGCTTCATTGGATTATGTTTTAACTAAATAAATATTTTAGGTTTAGACGCTTGTTTCTGTTGGGTTTGATTAGAGATGGCTTGGCACACCAATATGAGGACTAAGTATTCTCTGCAATAAAGGGATGGATAGAAGCACTCTAGAGGGCTTCCCTCTGTTGTTGGGCAACACATTGTTACTGTTACCAGTGTTGCTGTAATTATGTTGGTCAGCGCAAACAACATCTCAAATCAAATCAAATCAAATGTTATCTGTCACACGCGCTGAATACAACAGGTGTAGGTAGACCTTACAGTGAAATGCTTACATACAAGCCCTTAACCAACAATGCAGTTTTAAGAAAAAAATAAGTGTTAAGAAAGTATTTGCTAAATATACTTAAGTAAATAAATAATTAAAAAAAGAGAAATAAAAAAAAGAAGAAAATAGAAAAATAACAAATAATTAAATAGCAACAATAAAACAACAGTAGCGAGGCTATATCAATCAATCAATCAAATGTATTTATAAAGCCCTTTTACATTAGCAGATGTCACAAAGTGCTATACAGAAACCCAGCCTAAAACCCCAAGCAGCAAGCAATGCAGGTGTAGAAGCACGGTGGCTAGGAAAAACTCCCTAGAAAGGCAGGAACCTAGGAAGAAACCTAGAGTGGAACAAGGCTCTGAGGGGTGGCCAGTCCCCTTCTGGCTGTGCCGGGTGGAGATTATAACAGTACATGGCCATTAAGGCCAGATTGTTCTCCAAGATGTTCAAATATTCATAGATGACCAGCACTGTCAAATAATAATCACAGTGGTTGTAGAGGGTGCAACAGGCCAGTACATCTGGAGTAAATGTCACTTGGCATTCAGAGGTCAAAATAGCATGTGCAGTAGAGGGAGAGAGAGTTGAAACAGCAGGTCTGGGACAAGGTAACACGTCCAGTGAATAGGTCAGGGTTCCATAGCCGCAGGCAGAAGAGTACCGGTACAGAGTCAATGTGCGGAGGCACAGGTTAGTCAATGTAATTTAGGTCAAATGTACACTACCATTCCAAAATTTGGGATTACTTAGAAATGTCCTTGTTTTATAAAATAACATCAAATTGATCAGAAATACAGTGTAGACATTGTTAATGTTGTCAATGACTATTGTAGCTGGAAACGGCAGATTATTTTATGGAATATCTACATAGGCCTACAGAGGCCCATTATCAGCAATCATCACTCCTGTGTTCCAATGGCATGTTGTGTTAGCTAATCCAAGTATATCATTTTAAAATACAAATTTATCATTACAAAACCCTTTTGCAATTATGTTAGCACAGCTGAAAACGGTTGTCCTGATTAAAGAAGCAATACAACTGTCCTTCTTTAGACTAGTTGAGTATCTGGAGCATCAGCATTTGTGGGTTCAATTACAGGCTCAAAATGGCCAGAAACAAATAACTTTCTTCTGAAACTAGTCAGTCTATTCTTGTTCTGAGAAATGAAGGCTATTCCATGCGAGAAATTGCCAAGAAACTGAAGATCTTGTACAACGTTGTGTACTACTCCCTACACAGAACAGCGCAAACTGTCTCAAACCAGAAAAAATAGAGGAATGGGAGGCCCTGGTGCACAACTGAGCAAGAGGACAAGTACAATCGAGTGTCTAGTCTGTGAAACAGATGCCTCACAAGTCCTCAACTGGCAGCTCCATTAAATAGTACCTGCAAAACAACAGTCTCAATGTCAACAGTGAAGAGGCGACTCTGGGATGCTGGCCTTCTAGGCAGAGTTGCAAAGAAAAAGCCATATCTCAGACTGGCCAATAAAAATAAAATATTAAGATGGGCAAAAGAATACAGACACTGGACAGAGGAACTCTGCCTAGAAGGCCAGTATACCGGAGTCGCCTCTTCACTGTATTTCTGATCAATTTGATGTTATTTTAATCAACAGAAAATATGCTTTTCTTTCAAAAACAAGGACATTTCTAAGTGAACACAAACTTTTTAACGGTAGTGTACATGTAGGTAGAGGTAAAGTGCATAGATAATAAACAGAGAGGAGCAGCAGCGTAAAAATGGGGGGAGGGGCCACTCCCCTCCATCTCTGCCTCTTTCTCCCTCTATTCCCCCCTCTACCCCCACCCCCCTCTCTCTATGTGTTGATCCATACATTTCATGCATTACGTTTGGTCTTTGGGTCAGGAAGGGAGTAGGAATGGAGCAGGGCCAGCGTTAGCCATATGCTTCTAGTGATCAGGCCTCAAAAAGCCCTCGTAAGCTCTCCAGTGACGGTGATGTGTTGCTGGCTGGGCGTTTGACAGATGAAAATAGGTCTAGAGCTAAAGAAGAGATGGAGGGTTCTGTTTCTGGTCCTGCTCAATAAACAGGATGTAATGGGGCGGGGGAGATGCAGACTGCATCGTGACTTTTAATATATGTAGGCCTGTGTACTGAAGGTGCAATCATGTATGTGATTACATGAATGGTTAATGACAGTGGAGACGGATAGATAAATGGCTAGAGGCCCTCCTGTTGATTAATGGATGGCAGATGAATGTAAGAGTTTAATGCCACTTGAGGTTTCAAAGCTCTGTTTTCAACCTGTTGCTTTCCATTCATTGGTTGCAGCGGTGCCCAGAGACTGGTAGCACAATGAGCCTGTCACAATAGCGGTTAATTGAACAGATGCGGTCTGGTGAGGTGGGTGGTCTGACTTTTACACTATTAATTTACGATCATATTGAACTGTCTCTGGATTGTCTCTCTCTCTCTCTCAATTCAATGGTGTTTCTTGGCATGGGAAACATATGTCTGCATTGACAAAGCTAGTGAAATAGATAATGAATAAAACTGAAATCAGAAATTAACAGTAAACATTCCAAATGATATTATGGCAATCTACAGTGTTGTAACAATGTGCAAATAGTTGAAGTACAAAAAGGAAAATAAATAAACATAAATATGGGTTGTATTTAGAATGGTGTTTGTTCTTCACTGGTTTCCCTTGTCTTTGGGGAGGCAGGTATACTAGTGGTTAGAGTGTTGGGCCAGTAACCAAAAGGTTGCTAGATCAAATCCCCGAGCTGACAAGGTAAAAAATATCTAGTTCTGCCCCTGAACAGGCAGTTAACCTGCTGTTCATAGGCTGTCATTGTAACTAAGAATTTGTTCTTAACTGACTTGCCAAGTTATATAAAATTCTTGTGGCAACCGGTCATGAATCTTGCTGCTGTGACGTCACACTGTGGCATTTCACCTTATGCATATTGGAGTTGGATTTGTTTTCAAATTCTTTGTGGGTCTGTGTAATCTGAGGAAAATATGTGTTTCTAATATGGTCATACATTTGGCAGGAGGTTAGGTAGTGCAGCTCAGTTTCCATCTAATTTTGTCGCCAGTGTTCACATAGCCTGTCTTTTCTCGAGAGCCAGGTCTGCCTACAGTGACCTCTCTCAATAGCAAGGTTATGCTCACTGAGTCTGTACATAGTCAAAGCTTTCCTTCATTTTGTGTCAGTCACAGTGGTCAGGTATTCTGCCACTGTGTACTCTCGGTTTAGGGCCAAATAGATTCCAGTTTGCACAGTTTTCTGGTTAATTCTTTCCAATATTCTTTTTGTTTTCTCATGATATGTTTTGGTCTAATTGTGTTCATATCCTGGGGCTGGAGTCTGTTTGTGTTTGTGAACAGAGCCCCAGTACCAGCTTGCTGAGGGGACTTTTCTCTAGATGTATCTTTCTGTAGGTGAAGGCTTTGTTATGGAAGTTTTGGGAATTGCTTCCTTTTAGGTGGTTGTAGAATTGAATGGCTCTTTTTGTTAATGGGTGTTGTCCTAATTCTGCTCTGCATGCATTATTTGGTGCTTTATCTTGTACACGGAGGATGTTTTTGCAGAATTCTGTATGCAGAGTCTCATTTTGATGTTGGTAATCGGAAACCTGACCTCACAATGATAAAGGGCAATGAATTCTATCACTGATTCAAGTATTTTTAGCCAGATCCTAATTGGGATGTTGAATTTTATGTTCCTTTTGATGGCGTAAAATCCCCTTCTTGCTTTGTCTCTCAAATCGTTCACAGCTTTTTGGAAGTTACCTGTGGTGCTGATGTTTAGACTGAGGTAGGTATAGTTTTTGTGTGTTCTAGGCCAATGCTCTCTAGATTACATTTTTATTTGTGGTCCTGACAACTGGACCTTTTTTGGAACACCATTATTTTTGTCGTACTGAGAATCACTGTCAGGGCACAAGGCTGACAGGATCTGTGCAGAAGATCTAGGTGCTGCTGTAGGCCCTCATTGGTTGGGGACAGAAGCTCCAGATCATCAGCAAACAGTAGACATTTAACTTCAGAGTCTCGTAGGGTGAGGCCGGCTGCTGCAGACGTTTCTAGTACCCTCGCCAATTGGTATATGTTGAAGAGGCTCAAGCTGCATCCCTGTCTCACCCCACAGCCCTGTGGAAAGAAATGTGTGGTTTTTGCACTTGTTGATTGTTTACATTGATTTAATAATGTTGTATGTTTTACCCCCAACACCCCTTTCCATCCACTTATATAGCAGACTCTCATGCTAAATTGAGTCAAAAGCTTTTTATAATCAACAAAGCATGAGAAGACTGCTTTTATTTTATTGTATTTGATTGTCAATTTTTTTATTTATTTTTTATTTCAGAACAAGTTATCATTTGCAACTGCGACCTGGCCAAGATAAAGCATAGCAATTCGACACATACAACAACACAGAGTTACACATGGAATAAACAAAACATACAGTCAATAATACAGTAGAAAAAAACAGAAAAGAAAAAGTCTATATACAGTGAGTGCAAATGAGGTAAGATAAGGGAGTTAAGGCAATAAATAGGCCATGGTGGCGAAGTAATTACAATATAGCAATTAAACACTGGAATGGTAGACGTGCAGAAGATGAATGTGCAAGTAGAGATACTGGGGTGCTAAGGAGCAAGATAAATAAATAAATAAATACAGTATTGGGATGAGGTAGATAGATGGGCTGTATACAGATGGGCTGTGTACAGATGCAGTGATCTGTGAGCTGCTCTGGTGCTTAAAGCTAGTGAGGAAGATAGAGTCTCCAGCTTCAGTGATTTTTGCCGTTCGTTCCAGTCATTGGCAGCAGAGAACTGGAAGGAAAGGCAGCCAAAGGAGGAATTGGCTTTGGGGGTGACCAGTGAGTTATACCTGCTGGAGCTCGTGCTACGAGTGGGTGCTGCTATGGTGACCAGTGAGTTGAGATAAGGCGGGACTTTACCTAGCAGAGACTTGTAGATAACCTGTAGCCAGTGGGTTTGGCGACGAGTATGAAGCGAGGGCCAGCCAAAAAGAGCGAACAGGTCGCAGTGGTGGGTACTGTATGGGGCTTTGGTGACAAAACGTATGGCACTGTGATAGACTGCATCCAATTTGTTGAGTAGAGTGTTGGAGGCTATTTTATAGATGACATCGCCGAAGTCGAGGATTGGTAGGAAAGTCAGTTTTACGAGGGGATGTTTGTGAAGGACGCTTTGTTGCAATATAGGAAGCCGATTCTAGATTTAATTTTGGGTTGGAGATGCTTAATGTGAGTCTGGAAGGAGAGTTTACAGTCTAACCAGACACCTAGGTATTTGTAGTTGTCCACATATTCTAAGTCAGAGCCGTCCAGAGCAGTGATGCTGGACGGGCGGGCAGGTGAGGTCAGTGATCGATTGAATAGCATGCATTTAGTTTTACTTGCATTTAAGAGCAGTTGGAGGCCATGGAAGGATAGTTGTATGGCATTGAAGCTCGTCTGGAGGTTAGTTAACACAGTGTCCAAAGAGGGGCCAGAAGAATACAGAATGGTGTCGTCTGCGTAGAGGTGGATCAGAGAATCACCAGCAGCAAGAGCGACATCATTGATGTATACAGAGAAGAGAGACTGCCAGAGGTCCAGACAACAGGCCCTCCGATTTGACACACTGAGCTCTATCAGAGAAGTAGTTGTTAAACCAGACGAGCCAATCATTTGAGAAACCAAGGCTGTCGAGTCTGCCAATAAAAATGTGGTGATTGACATAGTCGAAAGCTTTGGCCAGGTCGATGAATACGGCTGCACAGTAATGTCTCTTATCGATGGAGGTTATGATATCGTTTAGGACCTTGAGCGTGGCTGGGGTGCACCCATGACTAGCTCTGAAACCAGATTGCATAGCGGAGAAGGTATGGTGGGATTCGAAATGGTCGGATATATGTTTGTTAACTTGGCTTTCGAAGACCTTAGAAAGGCAGGGTAGGATAGATTTTGGTCGGTAGCAGTTTGGGTCTAGAGTGTCACCCCCTTTGAAGAGGGGGATGACCGCGGCAGCTTTCCCATCTTTGGGAGTCTCAGATGATACGAAAGAGAGGTTGAACAGGCAAGTAATAGGGGTCGCAAAATTTCGGCAGATAATTTTAGAAAGAGAGGGTCCAGATTGTCTAGCCTGGCTGATTTGTAGGGGTCCAGATTTTGCAGCTCTTTCAGAACATCAGCTGTCTGGATTTTGGTGAAGGAGAAACGGTGGGGGCTTGGGCGGGTTGCTGTGGAGGATGCAGTTGACTGAGGTAGGGGTAGCCAGGTGGAAAGCATGCCACGCCGTAGAGAAATGCTTATTGAAATTCTCAATTATAGTGGTGGTAACAGAGTTTCCTAGCCTCAAAGCAGTGGGCAGCTTGGAGGAGATGCTCTTATTCTCCATGGTTTTTACAGTGTCCCAGAACTTTTTTGAGTTAGTACTACAGGATGCCAATTTCTGTTTGAAAAAGCTAGCCTTAGCTTGCCTAACTGTCTGTGTATATTTGTTCCTAACTTCCCTGAAAAGTTGCATATCACGGGGGCTATTCGATGCTAATGCAGAACGCCACAGGATGTTTTTGTGCTGGTCAAGGGCAGACAGGTCTGGAGGGAACCAAGGACTATTTCTATTCCTGTTTTTTTTTTTTAATGTTGCATACTTATTGAAAATGGTGAGGAAGGCCCTTTTAAAGAATAACCAGGCATCCTCTACTGACGAGTTAGTTAGGATGATATCTATGAGGGTGCCCGTGTTTACGGATTTGGGGTTGCACCTGGTAGGTTTATTGATAATTTGTGTGAGATTGAGGGCATCAAGCTTACATTATACGATGGGTGTTAAGCATGTCCCAGTTTAGGTCACCTAATAGCACGAGCTCAGAAGATAGATGGGGGGCAATCAATTCCCATATGGTGTTGAGGGCACAGCTGGGGGCAGAGGGTGGCCTATAGCAAGCGGCAACGGTGAGAGAATTGTTTCTGGAAAGGTACATTTTTAGAAGTAGAAGCTTGGGTACAGACCTGGATAGTAAGACAGAACTCTGCAGGCTATCTTTGCAGTAGATTGCAACACCGCCCCTTTGGCATTTCTATTTTGGCGGAAAATGTTATAGTTAAGGATGGAGATTTCAGTGTTTTTGGTTGTCTGTCCGGGTTGGCAGAGTGTGCTAAAGCATCGAGTAAAACAAACTTAGGGAGTAGGCTTCTAATGTTAACATGCATGAAACCAAGGCCTTTAGGTTACAGAAGTCAACAAATGAGAGCACCTGGGGAGTGGGAGTGAAGCTAGGCACTGCAGGACCTGGATTAACCTCTACATCACCAGAGGAACAGAGGAGAAGTATGTTAAGGGTACGGCTAAAGGCTATACAAACTGGCCGTCTAGCACGTTCGGAACAGAGAGTAAAAGGAGCAGATTTCTGGGCATGATAGCATAGATTCAAAGGCATAGTGTACAGACAAAGGAAGGGTAGGATTTTAGTACATTGGAGGTAAACCTAGGCATTGAGTAATGATGAGAGAGATATTGTCTCTAGAGACGTTTAAACCAGGTGATGTCATCGCATATGTACGAGGTGGAACAACATGGTTGGTTAAGGCATATTGAGCAGGGCTAGAGGCTCTACCGTGAAATAAGACAGTAATACCTAACCTGGACAGTAACGGACGAGGCGTATTGATATTAGGGAGAGGCATGCATGCGTAGCCAAATGATCATATGGGTCCAGTGAGTGGTTGGGCTGGCTGGGAAAACGGCGATTCAGACAGTTAGCAGGCCGAGGCTAACAAGCTAGCAGTTAGTAGGCCTGGGCTAACAAGCTAGCAGTTAGCAGACCAGGGGTAGCAAGCTAGCAGTTAGCAGACCAGGGGTAGCAAGCAAGCAGTTACCACTGCTAGAGGTCATCAGCCAACCTTTAGCTCGGAAAGCTCTCGCCAGTTCGAACAAGGTGACTCAAACCAGAGCATAACGGACCTATGTAGCTAGTTAGCTAGTTAGCTGGCTAGCTTCAGTTGAAGGATTCCAGATCCGAAGTAAGTAGAAATACTTTAGCAAAAACAGATCCACGCCACATTGGGTGAGGCGGGTTGCAGGAGAGTATTTAGAAGTTGAGGTTTAGGAAAATATTTGTAAAAGATATGCAAAGAAAAATATTTTAAAAGATATATACAAGGGACACGACAGGACAAAGACATATGTCTGACTGCTTGGAATTTAGATGATCTCACCTCCAGGTAGGTGTTTGTCCCCCTGTGTGTTGAGAGTGTCAGGTTCTTGTCCAGTTCTGGCATTTAGATCACCACAGACTAGTACATGTCCCTGGACCTGTAAATGGTTTATGTCCCCCTCTAGGCTGGAGAAGCTGTCATCGTTAACGTTTGGGGATTATATTGGGGGGATATAGGAGGCCCAAATGAGGACAATGTTCTCTGTTGAGATAATTTCCTTATTTTTTCTAGCCAGATGTAAAATGCTCCTGATTTGATTAATTTAATAGATTGGGTTAGGTCTGCTCTATACCAAATTATCATTCCTCCTGAGTCTCTTCCCTGTATCACACCTGGTAGATTGGTGGATGGGATTACCAGCTCTCTGTAACCTAGAGGGCAACCAGTGGGTCCGTCTCCTCTATACCACGTTTCTTGTAGGATAACAATGTCTGTATTTGCAATTTCTTTGATGAAGTCTGGATTGCTGCTCTTTAGGCCAAAGGTAAATGACTTCAGACCTTGTATATTCCAAGATTAGATAGTAAAAGCTTTGTGTTCCGTAGTGTCTGGTTGCTTTGCTATCCAGCTAGCTAGCTATGCTGAACTTGAACAACTGTTATTCAGTTAGCATACCTCTTACGTTCGTAAATTCACTCTGGGTATCTAATCCGATTTCAGAGCACTCTCATCTGAGTGTGCCAGTGCGCAGAATAACTGATGGATTTGCAAACATGCAACACCTGCTGAATATGAATGGTGTCAGTAAGATAGGCAGAAAACATGTAAACAGCCTAACCAGCTCTGTGGGAGGAACGCTTGGCTCAACCATACTCCTCTGGCTAGAGCATCCAGTGATAAATCGTGCAGTCTGCGTCCTGAACGCTCGGAGAGCGAAATGCTCTGAATTTACAAACAGACAATCTGACAACGCTCTGAATTTACAAACAACCCAGAGCACACTCTGACACACTGGAGGCAATTTACAAACCCACTCCTAGTTGTCAATCAAATGTATTTGGCATTGATCAAATGGGCGGGCAGGCAAGTTCCCATTCAGTTGTCAAAACGGGGGTTGGGACAAGCATGCATTGGCAGGCAAGCTGCAGAAGGACGAGCAGAGCGACTAGGTTCTGTGGGTATCCCCCGCCGCCTGTGTCTGCTTCTCTTCCCAGAAGAGTCCGGGTCCCACCTCCGTGACCCAGTCTTACGTGGATTTCGAGGCCAGGCTAGCTAAAAAACGCTGCATAGTGTGCTAGCCAGGTTAGCGAGGAGTACCTCAAATAAATACACCGGGGCGAGACCCGTAACATACACGCACAAAATGATTCTACACGGGGCGAGACCTGTAACATACATGCACAAAATGATTCTACACAGGGCGAGACCCGTAACATACATGCACAAAATGATTCTACACGGGGCGAGACCCGTAACATACATGCACAAAATGATTCTACACAGGGCGAGACCCGTAACATGCATGCACAAAATGATTCTACACGGGGCGAGACCCGTAACATGCATGCACAAAATGATTCTACACGGGGCGAGACCCGTAACATACACGCACAAAATGATTCTACACGGGGCGAGACCCGTAACATACACGCACAAAATGATTCTACACGGGACGAGACCGGTAATCATCTGCGCAACACAAGCTGCACGAAAGCCAAAACACAGCACAGGTACTCACACGACCAACGGACATGGGAACAATAATCGACCCCTCAATGGTGAACCAAAGGGCACATTTATACAATTACAATCTGGGAAATGGGGACCAGGTGTGTGTAATGACAGGGATCCGTGACAGTACCCCGCCCCCTAACGCGCTGCAGAAGCAGCGCAACTACACCGGTCCCGAGGACGATCACAGTAACGCAGTGCGGGTCGATCAGGACCTGATGCAGCTGCCGAAGTTGCTTTTTCGTCGGACAGGCCAGTTGCCGCTACCGAAGTTCCGGCAGCGTTGGGCGGACCAGTTTCAGTGGCATCGGACGGACCGGTTGTGGCGGCGTCAGACAGGCCAGTTGAAGCTGCTGAAGTTGCGGCGGCGCCGCCCGACGGACCAGTCGCAGCGTCGTCGTACAGGCAATTTCCGCTGTCTCCCTTAACGGTTGATTATCCTGTCAAGTTGGTGTAAATGGATCTGGAGACTGCGTAATAGGGTTTTTTATTGACCCAATTTACAGCGAGCCATGTAAAGGCACGAGAACGAAGACCAAAAAAAACACCTATACAAAACACAGGGTTGAAACCCAATCAAAAGAGCGAGCAATACCTCGAATAAATACACCGGGGCGAGACCCGTAACATACCCACACACAATGATTCCACATGGTAACCAGACCCATAATCATAGGTGTGTGTAATGACACAGTTCCAGAGGGATCCGCGACAATGGCCTTATAATAAATATACAGTCGGACGTTTACATACACAGGTTGGAGTCATTAAAACTCATTTTTCAAGCACTCTACAAATTTCTTGTTAACAAACTATAGTTTTGGCAAGTCGGTTAGGACATAAGTAATTTTTCCAACAATTGTTTACAGACAGATTATTTCACTTATAATTCACTGTATCACAATTCCAGTGGGCCAGAAGTTTACATACATTAAGTTGACTGTGCCTTTGAACAGCTTGGAGAATTCCAGAAAATGATGTCATGGCTTTAGAAGCTTCTGATAGGCTAATTGACATAATTTGAGTCAATTGGAGGTGTACTTGTGGATGTATTTCAAGCCCTACCTTCAAACTCGGTGCCTCTTTACTTGGCATCATGGGAAAATCAAAAGAAAAATGGTGGACCTCCACAAGTCTGGTTCATCCTTGGGATTCATTTCCAAAGGCCTGTAGTTACCACGTTAATCTGTACAAACAATAGTACGCAAGTATAAACACCATGGGACCACGCAGCCGTCATACCGCTCAGGAAGGAGATGCGTTCTGTCTCCTAACGTACTTTGGTGCGAAAAGTGCAAATCAATCCCAGAACATCAGCAAATGACCTTGTTAAGATGCTGGAGGAAACAGGTACCAAAGTATCAATATCCACAGTAAAATGAGTCCTATATCAACACAACCTGAAAGGCCGCTCAGCAAGGAAGAGGCCACTGTTCCAACACCATAAAAAAGGTTTGCAACTGCACATGGGGACAAAGCTCGTACTTTTTTGATGAAACAAAAATAGAACTGTTTGGCAATAATGACCAACGTTATGTTTAGAGGAAAAAGGGGGAGGCTTGCAAGCTGAAGAACACCATTCCAACTGTGAAGCACAGGGATGGCTGCATCATGTTGTGGGGGTGCTTTGCTGCAGAAGGGACTGGTGCACTTCACAAAATAGATGACATCATGTGGGAGGAAAATGATGTGGATATATTGATGCAACATCTTAAGACATCAGTCAGGAAGTTAAAGCTTGATCGCAAATGGGTCTTCCAAATGGACAATGACCCCAAGCATACTTTCAAAGTTGTGGCAAAATGGCTTAAGGACCACAAAGTCAAGGTACCACAAGGTATTGGAGTGGCCATCACAAAGCCCTGACCTCAATCCAGTGGAAAATGTGCGTGCAGAACTGAAAAAGTGTGTGCAAGCAAGGAGGCCTACAAACCTGACTCAGTTACACTAGCTCTGTCCAGAGGAATGGGCCAAAATTCACCCAACTTATTGTGGGAAGCTTGTGGAAGGCTACCCAAAATTGTTGACCCAAGTTAAACAATTTAAAGGCAATGCTACCAAATACTAATTGAGTGTACGTAAACTGAGAATGTGATGAAAGAAATAAAAGCTGAAATAAATCCTTCTCTCCACGATTACTCTGACATTTCACATTCTTAAAATAAAGTGGTGATCCTAATTGACCTAAGTCAGGGAATGTTTACTAGGATTAAATGTCAGGAATTGTGAAAAACTGAGTTTAAATATATTTGGCGAAGGTGTATGTAAACTTCCGACTTCAAATGTAAGTGTGCATATGACAGCGGTCGAAAATAGTATAGAATTCAGTTATTTTTCACATTATTTGCAACCTCACTCGTGCTTACAGTATAGCGTGCGTCTTCACGCTACAGTTGGATCTCATTTAGCTGTTATCCCTTGTCCTAACAGCCACCAAATATTTGTCACTTTCACTTGATTTCAACACTTCCCACAAACAAGTCCCTTCCATCTGAAACTGTTATCCGGGTTCTTTTTTGAGTACATCTGCCCATCAGGCAGTTTCTCCTCCCCGTGAGCTGTTCGCAGTTTGGCTCATGCATTGGCTTGCGTGGAATCTTTGCTACTGCCTTGGCCCTCACATGTCTGTCACGTAGCCCATGTGCCAGACTGATGAAGAAGTCTCTTCTGCTTATGGATGATGTTCATGCACTTCTTGAACAACACGTGTGAGTTGATAGCAGCCAAGTCAAGCATTTTGTGGACCACAGCAACAGGCCAGGGGCGAGTTGCTCCTTTCACCTAGTACAGCCGTGTCATCTGATCCATGCCAAACATTATCTGACACTTGCTCACCTGCTGCCCGATACGGAAAGCCATTCAGCATGAATCAGAATAATAATCATCAGAGATGTCATGATTAATTTCTTCCCTGCCATCTGAGCCGTTTTCATTCAGATCGTGTAGCAACGCTAACGCAGCATGTGCATCCATTTCTCTTGGTCTTGTCATTGTAAATCACGTATGCTCTCACTGTGTAGCCTACTCCAAGTCGGATAATAAAACATATTTAATCAATTTTACAATAAGGCTGTAACGTAACAACATGTGAAAAGAGTGAAGAGGTCTGAATCCTTTCCGAATGCACTGTATTGTACTGGTGGCTATTGGTACAGTGCCTTGCGAAAGTATTCGGCCCCCTTGAACTTTGCGACCTTTTGCCACATGTCAGGCTTCAAACATAAAGATATAAAACTGTATTTTTTTGTGAAGAATCAACAACAAGTGGGACACAATCATGAAGTGGAACGACATTTATTGGATATTTCAAACTTTTTTAACAAATCAAAAACTGAAAAATTGGGCGTGCAAAATGATTCAGCCCCCTTAAGTTAATACTTTGTAGCGCCACCTTTTGCTGCGATTACAGCTGTAAGTCGCTTGGGGTATGTCTCTATCAGTTTTGCACATCGAGAGACTGAAATTGTTTCCCATTCCTCCTTGCAAAACAGCTCGAGCTCAGTGAGGTTGGATGGAGAGCATTTGTGAACAGCAGTTTTCAGTTCTTTCCACAGATTCTCGATTGGATTCAGGTCTGGACTTTGACTTGGCCATTCTAACACCTGGATATGTTTATTTTTGAACCATTCCATTGTAGATTTTGCTTTATGTTTTGGATCATTGTCTTGTTGGAAGACAAATCTCCGTCCCAGTCTCAGGTCTTTTGCAGACTCCATCAGGTTTTCTTCCAGAATGGTCCTGTATTTGGCTCCATCCATCTTCCCATCAATTTTAACCATCTTCCCTGTCCCTGCTGAAGAAAAGCAGGCCCAAACCATGATGCTGCCACCACCATGTTTGACAGTGGGGATGGTGTGTTCAGCTGTGTTGCTTTTACACCAAACATAACGTTTTGCATTGTTGCCAAAAAGTTCAATTTTGGTTTCATCTGACCAGAGCACCTTCTTCCACATGTTTGGTGTGTCTCCCAGGTGGCTTGTGGCAAGCTTTAAACAACACTTTTATGGATATCTTTAAGAAATGGCTTTCTTCTTGCCACTCTTCCATAAAGGCCAGATTTGTGCAATATACGACTGATTGTTGTCCTATGGACAGAGTCTCCCACCTCAGCTGTAGATCTCTGCAGTTCATCCAGAGTGATCATGGGCCTCTTGGCTGCATCTCTGATCAGTCTTCTCCTTGTATGAGCTGAAAGTTTAGAGGGACGGCCAGGTCTTGGTAGATTTGCAGTGGTCTGATACTCCTTCCATTTCAATATTATAGCTTGCACAGTGCTCTTTGGGATGTTTAAAGCTTGGGAAATCTTTTTGTATCCAAATCCATCTTTAAACTTCTTCACAACAGTATCTCGGACCTGCCTGGTGTGTTCCTTGTTCTTCATGATGCTCTCTGCGCTTTTAACGGACCTCTGAGACTATCACAGTGCAGGTGCATTTATACGGAGACTTGATTACACACAGGTGGATTGTATTTATCATCATTAGTCATTTAGGTCAACATTGGATCATTCAGAGATCCTCACTGAACTTCTGGAGAGAGTTTGCTGCACTGAAAGTAAAGGGGCTGAATAATTTTGCACGCCCAATTTTTCAGTTTTTGATTTGTTAAAAAAGTTTGAAATATCCAATAAATGTCGTTCCACTTCATGATTGTGTCCCACTTGTTGTTGATTCTTCACAAAAAAATACAGTTTTATATCTTTATGTTTGAAGCCTGAAATGTGGCAAAAGGTCGCAAAGTTCAAGGGGGCCGAATACTTTCGCAAGGCACTGTACACCTCGAGGCCCAGCTATTCTACTGATAAATATGCATATGGTCAACCATCATGGCACTCTGAGGATGAAATGCTCAAAGTTTTTGTCTATTTTGATATTTGTCTGAAAGTACTGCTAGACGCTCAAGTGTAAAATACACATATTTAGGAAAAGTCAGGTACAGGTGGGTTCTAGGTTTTTATTGAAATTACAAAATTGAAAACGGTCAGATTGACCATCTTGGAGTTTCTAATGTTAAAGGTAAGGTTCACTGTAAGGTTTATATTTGTGCTGCGGTGAGTTCGGCATCACTTTTGTGGGGTTTTATCACTTGGATGTCACTGTTCTCAGTATAGCCCACAGTTTACTTACGGCTGGGACAGTGGAAAGTCACTAGGCAGCGCGCCTTGTACCCATTTCCCAGTCTGACGCATCTGGCGGGTTCAGGTCTGGGTGTTCTGCCATGGGCTTTCATTTAGTATCCGTTGGGGTTGGCTTGGGGCGTGATTATATTTCCTCATAGTATGTTGTGCCGAAGTTGAATGACTGAAAGAGAACATAAAGTTATGACTATAACTACTGTTCCCTGAGGGAGGGAAACAAGGTACAAGACCTGTTTGGCTCCACGCCGCCATTCCTGGGCTCGGTGAAGAGCGATATACATTTAAGGAATGGATTCGAGCCTCACGATTATCACCTGAGGAAGGCGGGGCTTCCAGCGAGGCGCAGATTTAATTGGCCTTGATTGTAGATCCTTCGACCGAAGTCGCAGGTTTTCGACTCCTCCATAGTATGTTGAACCTTGTTTCCCTTCTTCAGGGAACAGTTATAACGTCACGTTTTCTCCTCCGCTCAAAGTATCTGTGTTATGATTATATTGTCACACCCAGAGGGCTCCTGACCTGGTGGTGTTGTATTGAGGGAGATGACAGGTGGTGTTGTATTGAGGGAGATGAGGGAGATGACAGGTGGTGTTCTATTGAGGAGATGAGGGAGATGACAGGTGGTGTTGTATTGAGGAGATGAGGGAGATGACAGGTGGTGTTCTATTGAGGAGATGAGGGAGATGACAGGTGGTGTTCTATTGAGGAGATGAGGGAGATGACAGGTGGTGTTCTATTGAGGAGATGAGGGAGATGACAGGTGGTGTTGTATTGAAGAATATGACTGGTGATGCTGTATTGAGGGAGATGAGGGAGATGACTGGTGGTGTTGTATTAAGGGAATATGACTGGTGGTGTTGTATGGAGGGAGGTGACTGGTGGTGTTTGTATTGAGGAATATGACTGGTGGTGCTGTATTGAGGGAGATGACTGGTGGTGTTGTATTGAGGGGGGTGACTGGTGGTGTTTGTATTGAGGGAGGTGACTGGTGGTGTTTGTATTGAGGGAGGTGACTGGTGGTGTTGTATTGAGGGAGGTGACTGGTGGTGTTTGTATTGAGGGAGGTGACTGGTGGTGTTTGTATTGAGGAATATGACTGGTGGTGCTGTATTGAGGGAGATGACTGGTGGTGTTGTATTGAGGGAGGTGAGGGAGATGACTGGTGGTGTTGTATTCAGGGAGATGAGGGAGATGACAGGTGGTGTTGTATTGAGGGAGATGAGGGAGATGACTGGTGGTGTTGTATTGAGGGAGATGAGGGAGATGACTGGTGGTGTTGTATTGAGGGAGATGAGGGAGATGACTGGTTGTGTTGTATTGAGGGAGATGAGGGAGATGACTGGTGGTGTTGTATTGAGGGTGATGAGGGAGATGACTGGTGGTGTTGTATTGAGGGAGATGAGGGAGGTGACAGGTGGTGTTGTATTGAGGGAGATGACTGGTGGTGCTGTATTGAGGGAGATGACTGGTGGTGTTGTATTGAGGGAGGTGAGGGAGATGACTGGTGGTGTTGTATTGAGGGAGATGAGGGAGATGACTGGTGGTGTTGTATTGAGGGAGATGAGGGAGATGACTGGTGGTGTTGTATTGAGGGAGATGAGGGAGATGACTGGTGGTGTTGTATTGAGGGTGATGAGGGAGATGACTGGTGGTGTTGTATTGAGGGAGATGAGGGAGATGACTGGTGGTGTTGTATTGAGGGAGATGAGGGAGATGACTGGTGGTGTTGTATTGAGGTAGATGACTGGTGGTGTTGTATTGAGGGAGATGACAGGTGGTGTTGTATTGAGGGAGATGACAGGTGGTGTTGTATTGAGGGAGATGACTGGTGGTGTTGTATTGAGGTAGATGACTGGTGGTGTTGTATTGAGGGAGATGACAGGTTGTGTTGTATTGACGGAGATGACAGGTTGTGTTGCATTGAATAGATGACTGGTGGTGTTGTATTGAGGTAGATGACTGGTGGTGTTGTATTGAGGGAGATGACAGGTGGTGTTGTATTGCGGTGAGATGCGGGAGATGACTGGTGGTGTTGTATTGAGGTAGATGACTGGAGGTGTTGTATTGAGGGAGATGACAGGTTGTGTTGTATTGAGGGAGATGACAGGTTGTGTTGTATTGAGGTAGATGACTGGTGGTGTTGTATTGAGGTAGATGACTGGTGGTGTTGTATTGAGGGAGATGACAGGTTGTGTTGTATTGAGGGAGATGACAGGTTGTGTTGTATTGAGGGAGATGACAGGTTGTGTTGTATTGAGGGAGATGACAGGTTGTGTTGTATTGAGGGAGATGACAGGTTGTGTTGTATTGAGGGAGATGACTGGTGGTGTTGTATTGAGGTAGATGACAGGTTGTGTTGTATTGAGGGAGATGACAGGTTGTGTTGTATTGAGGGAGATGACAGGTTGTGTTTTCTTTAGCCCCCCTCCACTGCTCCTGTTTTCTTTAGCCCCTCCCCTTACTGCTCCTGTTTTCTCCTGTTTTCTTTAGCCCCTCCCTTTACTGCTCCTGTTTTCTCCTGTTTTCCTTAGCCACCCGCTGCTCCTGTTTTCTTTAGCCCCCCCCCCCCACTGCTCCTGTTTTCTTTAGCCCCTCCCACTGCTCCTGTTTTCTTTAGCCCCCCCCCACTGCTCCTGTTTTCTTTAGCCCCCCCCCCACTGCACCTGTTTTCTTTAGCCCCCCCACTGCTCCTGTTTTCTTTAGACCCCTCCACTGCTCCTGTTTTCTTTAGACCCCTCCACTGCTCCTGTTTTCTTTAGCCCCTCCCCCACTGCTCCTGTTTTCTTTAGCCCCCACTGGTCCTGTTTTTACCATTGCTGCTTGTCACTGTAATTTTCTGTCTGTCTGTCTGTCCAGCTGCCTGTCTGACAGAAAGCAACAGGGTATCAGAGAAAGATATTTCTTTAAGTGTAGAGCACAACGAAGAGAAGGAGAGACTGAGGCAGAGAGAGAATTAAGGACAGGAACATGGAAAGATAGAACAGAGCGTCTCCCTATTTATGTCTAGTCTACCCATCTCAGAAACTCTCTCTCAAAGCTCATCTCCCTACTCTCTGTTCCATCTCCTTACAAGAATAGACACTCATTCTGTTCCATCTCCCTAACAGACTAGATACTCATTCTGTTCCATCTCCCTAACAGACTAGATACTCATTCTGTTCCACCTCCCTAACAGACTAGACACTCATTCTGTTCCATCTCCCTAACAGACTAGACACTCATTCTGTTAATCTCCCTAACAGACTAGATACTCATTCTGTTCCACCTCCCTAACAGACTAGACACTCATTCTGTTCCATCTCCCTAACAGACTAGACACTCATTCTGTTCATCTCCTTACCAGACTAGACACTCATTCTGTTCCATCTCCCTAACAGACTAGATAATCATTCTGTTCCACCTCCCTAACAGACTAGACACTCATTCTGTTCATCTCCCTAACAGACTAGACACTCATTCTGTTCATCTACCTAACAGACTAGACACTCATTCTGTTCCATCTCCCTAACAGACTAGACACTCATTCTGTTCATCTCCCTAACAGACTAGATACTCATTCTGTTCCACCTCCCTAACAGACTAGACACTCATTCTGTTCCATCTCCCTAACAGACTAGACACTCATTCTGTTAATCTCCCTAACAGACTAGATACTCATTCTGTTCCACCTCCCTAACAGACTAGACACTCATTCTGTTCCATCTCCCTAACAGACTAGACACTCATTCTGTTCATCTCCTTACCAGACTAGACACTCATTCTGTTCCATCTCCCTAACAGACTAGATACTCATTCTGTTCCACCTCCCTAACAGACTAGACACTCATTCTGTTCCATCTCCCTAACAGACTAGACACTCATTCTGTTCCATCTCCCTAACAGACTAGACACTCATTCTGTTCCATCTCCCTAACAGACTAGACACTCATTCTGTTCCATCTCCCTAACAGACTAGACACTCCTTCTGTTCCACCTCCCTAACAGACTAGACACTCATTCTGTTCATCTCCCTAACAGACTAGATACTCATTCTGTTCCACCTCCCTAACAGACTAGACACTCATTCTGTTCCATCTCCCTAACAGACTAGACACTCATTCTGTTAATCTCCCTAACAGACTAGATACTCATTCTGTTCCACCTCCCTAACAGACTAGACACTCATTCTGTTCCATCTCCCTAACAGACTAGACACTCATTCTGTTCCATCTCCCTAACAGACTAGACAGTCATTCTGTTCCATCTCCCTAACAGACTAGACACTCATTCTGTTCCATCTACCTAACAGACTAGACACTTATTCTGTTCATCTCCCTAACAGACTAGACACTCATTCTGTTCATCTCCCTAACAGACTAGACACTCATTCTGTTCATCTCCCTAACAGACTAGACACTCATTCTGTTCATCTCCCTACCAGACTAGACACTCATTTTGTTCCTTCATCCTGTTGTATGTCATTCACAGGGTGTGCCCCGAATGGGTGTAATCTGAATGGAATCTGGCAGGCCTTGTAGTCCTCATCAATAACCTGCTCCAGCTTCATTATGTAATGGACAAATAATCAATGATATTGATCACTCAGGGTAGGGCTGGCATGCTAATTGGGTAATCATGTAGCCCCACCCACTGCACCTGTTGATGATGATGAACGTCGCTAAAATAAAATAACCTCCTTTATAACTGTTTTTATTTGTTTGTATGTACTTTAAAAGTTGACAAACTACCCAGAGCAGTTAAGCAAGACTGGTTCAAATCTAACAGCCAATATACAGAGAGATGACAGGAGACAAAACAAGCCAGTTCTAGAATTTTGTGTTGTGGAACAAACAGCGCAATATGATGGCTGCAGCCATGTATGGTTGAGTCTGTTTCCGTGGTAACATGGAGTTTTTACAAATTATGAAACTTTGTTGCTCCTTGTTTCAACATGGTGTTGTCTCAAACGAGGATCATGAAATACATGCACCCAATGGCTTACCAAAAACAAGACACACTCTAACAGTCAGAAGCTGAGCGTAGGATCATTTTTTTGCTATTCCAACGATTATAATGGTGACCGTGGTTGACTGACAAAATAGCATGATCCATGACATCAAAGCCCTAACTGAGAGCAACAATGGCTACAACCCCCCGTTGATTACCACGTAAAATGTCACATAGCTGTGTGTGTGTGTGTGTGTGTGTGTGTGTGTGCGCCCATGCGTGTGTTTGTGTGTGTGTGTGCAGCTGTCTATCAGACTGTCAGCATCCTCTACGTGGTGTGGCTACCATTAGAGAAGAGATGGAAACAGAATGGAGATTCTGTGTGCGTTCCACATTGTGTTTTCAAGTCTCAAAACATAATGAAAATATCACTTAAATTTTTCTTCTTTCTTCACTCCCATTTCTAGGCAGCGGGAGTCTAGAACAAGTGATTGCTACAATTATTCCTTCTCTCATTCTTCCTCTGTCTCTGTCTCTGTCTCTGTCTCTGGCATTGTCTCTGTTTCTGTCTGTCTGTCTGTCTGTCTGTCTGTCTGTCTGTCTGTCTGTCTGTCTGTCTGTCAATTAAATTTCAATTCCTGGGCTTTATTGGCATGGGAAACATATGTTAAAATTGCCAAAGCCAGTGAAGTCACACCCCTCCCTTGTTCACTCTCTGTCATTTGAGGGGTGTGAGGGGAGGGTAGAGAGGTTAGTGGGGTCTTTGTGTGATGTTCTTCAGGATAGGGGTCTTTTATAAACCTCTCACTGTGGTTCCACCCCACTTCCTCTTCACCAGAATAACTGTCTTCTTCTCGGTGAGTAGAACCATCCAGACATGTGAATAGAAAAGCTAACGATGGGGGAGGTGGGGAGAAATGAAGAAGTTGCACAACTTAAGCTCAATGTAATTTCATCATTTCTCAAAAGAAGCAATGAATTCTGTGATTGATTTCTCCTAGGCCTCTTTAAGTTAGCCAAGCAGAAACCCCATCCATATTGCAGTGTTGATGGAAGTGTTCAGCTCATCAGTCTGTGAAGGATATTATAATACTCTAAGGAAGGTAGTTGATGAGGGACAACACCATTGAGGACAAAAAAAAAGAAACACATTTGAGAGATGCTCGAGCTAAGGATGATGTTAAAGAGTTTAAGTGTAGCCAATTGGAATTTGTGGTCTGTATAGTTTATCATTTCATTGAGGATACCATCAACACCACAAGCCTTTTTGGGTTAGAGGGTTTGTATTTTGTCTTGTAGTTCATTCATTGTAATTGGAGAATTCAGTGGGTTCTGGTAGTCTTTAGTAGTTGATTCTAAGATTTGTATTTGATCATGTACACGTTTTTGCTGTTTGTTCTTTGCTATAAGGTCAAAAAGATTGGAGAAGTGGTTTATCCATACATCTCCGTTTTGGAAACATAACTCTTCGTGTTATTTGTTTAGAGTTTTCCAATTTTCCCAGAAGTGGTTAGTCTATGGATTCTTCAATTACATTGAGCTGATTTCTGACATGCTGTTCCTTCTTTTTTCATAGTGTTTTTCTGTATTGTTTTAGTGATTCACCATAGTGAAGGCGTAGGCTCAGGTTTTCTGGGTCTCTATGTTTTTGATTGAATAGGTTTCTCAATTTATTACTTAGGCTTTGCATTCTTCATCAACATTTTTGTCATTGTTGCCGTCGGTTGTCTGTTTGAATTGTTTAGTTTTGATAGGGAAGCTGAGAGGTCAAATGTGCCTGACAGGCTCATATCGGTCTTATGTAGCATCATTTTAAATAGTGTTTTTTTACATTGGATAAAAATACAGACTCAGAGCTACAAAATGGCACTGCATTTTTGATGAGCAATGGATGTGTACTCAAAGCATGCGCGGACCAACTGGCAAGTGTCTTCACTGACATTTTTAACATCTCCCTGGTCGAGTCTGTAGTACCTACATGTTTCAAATAGACCACCATAGTCCCTGTGCCTAAGATGGCGAAGGTAACCTGCCTAAATTGTTACCACCCCGTAGCACTCACGTCGGAGCCATGAAGTGCTTTGAAAAGCTGGTCATGGCTCACATCAACACCATCATGCCAGATACTCTAGACCCACTCCAATTCGCATACCGCCCCAACAGATCCACAGATGACGCAATCTTAATCGCACTCCACACTGCCCTTTCCCACCTGGACAAAAGGAACACCTATGTGAGAATGCTGTTCATTGACTACAGCTCAGCATTCAACACCATAGTGCCCACAAAGCTCATTAATAAGCTAAGGACCCTGGGACTAAACACCTCCCTCTGCAACTGGATCCTGGACTTCCTGACTGGCCGCCCAGGTGGTAAGGGTAGGCAACAACGCACCTGCCACGCTGATCCTCAACATGGGGGCCCATCAGGGGTACGACTCCAAAACGATAATTTGCTGACAAGTTTGCTGACAACACAACAGTGTTCACCGACAACGATGAGACAGCCTATTGGGAGGAGGTCAGAGAATACCTGCGTTTACTTCTCCCTCAACGTGATCAAGACTAAGGTGATGATTGTGGACTACAGGAAAAAGAGGACCAAGCACGCCCCCATTCTCGTCGACGGGGCTGCAGTGGAACAGGTTGAGAGCTTCAAGTTCCTTGGTGTCCACATCACCAACAAACTAACATGGTCCAAGCACACCATCACAGTCGTGAATAGACTAAATCTATTCCCCCTCAGGAGACTGAAAAGATTTGGTATGGGTCCTCAGATCCTCAAAAGGTTCTACAGCTGCACCATCGAGAGCTTCCTGACTGTTTGCATCACTGCCTGGTATGGCAACTGCTCGGCCTACGACCGCAAGGCACTACAGAGGGTAGTGCGAACGGCCCACTACATCACTGGGGCCAAGCTTCCTGCCATCCAGGACCTCTATACCAGGCGGTGTCAGAGGAAGGCCCAAAAAATTGTCAAAGACTCCAGTCACCTAAGTCATAGACTGATCTCTCAGCTACCGCATGGCAAGTGATACCGAAACACCCAAGTGTAAGACCAAGAGTCTTCTTAACAGCTTCTAACCCCAAGCAATAAGAGTGCTGAATAATTCATCAAATGGCCACCCAGACTATTTACAATGCTCCCCCCCTTTGTTGTTACACTGCTGCTACTCACTATTTATTATCTATGCATAGTCACTTTAATTAACTCTACCTACATGTACATACTACCTCAACTAACTGGTGCACCCACACATTGACTCTGTGCCGGCACCCCCCTGTATATATTTACTGCTGCTCTTTAATTACTTGTTACTTTTATCTGTTATTCTTATCCGTGTTTTTTGAAACTGCACTGTCGGTTAGGGGCTCGTAAGTAAGCATTTCACGGTAAGGTGTTGTATTCGCCGCATGTTAATAAAATTAAAATACTAATAACATTTTATTTTATTTTGGATTTGATTTGTTATGGTAGCAGGGTGGAGATAACCACTTGTGTGTTGGCGAAAGTAGAAGAAGCTTTTTCAATCACTCCCTTGAGTGCTGTGGCCACCCTTTCATGCTGTGTTCTCATGTTGTTTGTGTCTGTGTGTATTAATATGTGGCTATGCGAACCTAGTTGGTCCTCAGACAGAAGGTCTAGGGTGCGCTGGGTGTTTGGACAGCAGAGTTTAGACACTGTGTGTTTGGGAAAAAAGTGTATTTTCTTGTATATATTTCCCTTTTGACTCCATACGGAGTGCAATCTGTGGCTTGTGTTTGTTCTCAGTGGGTGTGGGGGGGTCGTCAGGATGGCTGTCAGTGTGGCTGACGGGGATTGCTCAGAGGGTGTAGGATCCCCTGGGTTTGTGGTTCTTCATTTGTCTGTCCTGCTGTCATGTCGAGGCTATGGTCAGGGTCTGAAGTGGGCTGTTTTGCTGGCGGTGGCCAGCTCTCTAATGCTTTGTTCTCTGTCACACGTCATAGTTCTCACCCTCTCCTTGAGCGCTTTCACGTTCTCCTCTAGTGCTCTGTTCTTCTCCTGCTCCTGCTTTTTTCTCCTACAACAATCTATATTTTTGTAAATACATGCTGGAAAATGCAGGAGCTCATCTGCTCCTCTCTCTCTCTCTCTCTCTCTCTCTCTCTCTCTCTCTCTCTCTCTCTCTCTCTCTCTCTCTCTCTCTCTCTCTCTCTCTCTCTCTCTCTCTCTCTCTCTCTCTCTCTCTCTCTCTCTCTCTCTCTCTCCCAACTTGTTTTTGTTGTTGTTATTAAAACAAATTTAACAGTGACCATCACAGCCCTAACTCAAGGTAAAGATGACTACAACCTCACCTTGATTGTCACATAACTGCGCGTGTGTGTGCGCGTCCATCCATGCGTGCATGTGTGTGTTTGTGGGTGTAGCTGTCCGTCAGACTGTCAGCAACCTCTACTTGGTGTGTTTACCATTAGAGAAAGGCTGGAAACATAATGGAGAATCTCTCTGTGTGGTACCCGCACAACAACAAAACTCTGACCTATTCAGATGACCGGGTGGTCCACACAAAACTCATTGTGTTTTCATTTCACAAAACATAATGAAAAATATCACTTATATTGGTCTTCCTTCTTCACTCCCACTCTGCCCATTTCTATGCAGCTGGAGTCTGGAGCAAGTGATTGCAAGCATGATTTATTCTCTCATTCTGCTTCTATCTCTGTCCCTGATTCTCTGCCTCTCTGTCTCTGTCTCTGTCTCTGTCTCTCCTTTCTATCTCCTTTTGTCTGTCCCTTTTTGTTTGTCTCTGTCTGTCTGTCTGTCTGTCTGTCTGTCTGTCTGTCTGTCTGTCTGTCTGTCTGTCTGTCTGTCTGTCTGTCTGTCTGTCTGTCTGTCTGTCTGTCTGTCTGTCTGTCTGTCTGTCTGTCTGTCTGTCTGTCTGTCTGTCTGTCTGTCTGTCTGTCTGTCTGTCTGTCTGTCTGTCTGTCTGTCTGTCTGTCTGTCTGTCTGTCTGTCTGTCTGTCTGTCTGTCTGTTTGTTTGTTAGGGGCGTATATGTTTAATATAGTAATTGGTTGACCATATAGTGACCCAGTTATCAAAATAAATCTCCCCTCCGGATCAGATATGTTTTTGTCAATTATGAATGGAACATTTTTATGGATAAGTATGGCTGTGCCTCTACTGTTTGATTTGAAAGATGAGAAATACACCTGTCCCACCCAAGCTCTGAGTTTGGCATGTTCAGCATCACAGAGGTGTGTCTCTTGTAATAGCGCAATGTCTGCCTTTTCCTTTTTTAGAGCACATAGTATCTTTTTTCGTTTTATTGCATGTCCTAGACCATGGCAGTTCCATGTCAATAGATTTAAGGTACTAGTCATCGTCATCGAGCAGCAATCGAACTTTAGTGCAAGTCATCGCTGGGTAAAAGTGGATAGTAATTACAGCTGCGTTCACATAAAAGGAAAATAAATGGTGTACATAAAATAATAATCTCTGAACACCCCAGCCGAGTTCCCAAACAACTCGACACATCCCGTTGGATCTATTACCCCCCCGCTCAGTCTCAATTCTGTGTTCCGAATAAAACAAAAACCGGGAACAGTTAGCAACGCACAACGTCCCCCTCTCCCCACCAAATAAATGCCTCATCCTCTCCACCCCGCATTGAGTAAATAACACAGTTGCCCTCGTCCAGACCACAGTAAAAGAGGGGAGAAAAATAAAAATCAATAGCCCAGCCTACATATACCTCCCCAAGGGACATAGGGAACCCCAGGTAATAATAGCAACAACAACAAAAAACAGGGAAATAAAAGTAGGCTGAAACATTAGTAGGCCTAGGTTAGGCTATACAGCCCACCCCTCTCAGTTAAAGGACAATAAATATAAATTGGACGGCTATAATGACATTTAGGGGGTGGATCTCTGGATATCGGCTATATGTCGTCTTACCTCCTTTAGTAATGGCATTAATCGCATTTAGTCATTGGTCTGTTTCTCATTGGCCAGGATTGTCTTTCAAAAAACGTTTTGCCTCTTCGGGAGTTTTGAAGTGTCGCAAGGCTCCTTGGTGAAGAATCCTGAGCTCGTTTGGGTATTTGAATCCCCTGAAGATGCCTCTGTCAATGGAGTATTTCTTCACTTCGTCAAATTCTCGGCGCTTTCGGCGTATTCCAGCTGACAGGTCCTGGTGTAAAGCGAGTTTGGTGTTTCCCACTGTGATGGTGTTGTTTTTCGCCGCCTGTAGGACTCGTTCCTTGTCGGTGAATCTCAGGAAACGTATGGTGATTGGGCGCGGTGGTTGTCCGGCTGCTGGAGGGGGCCTCAGTGCTCGGTGAGCTCTCTCGAGTTCTATGGGCCTGTCGGTGGGCAGGTGGAGCCACTCGGGAAGTTTGTCTTGCAGGTAGCGGATCAGTGGCATGTTTCCCTCTTCTTTTTCGCCCAGATTGAATAGAACACAATTATTCCTTCGCCCCCTGTTTTCCAGGTCCTCTGTTTTCTCTTCCAGATGCTCGATTTTCTTTTTAGCATATGCTATTGTTTCCATGGCATCTGTCAATAAGTTTTCCATGGATAGGATTCGCCCCTCTGCCTCGTCCAGGCGCCCGCGTTTATGGTTATCTTGTTGTTGATGTCAGGCAAAGCGTTTTCCAGGATTGTCACCTTGCCCCCTATCGCACTGAGCTGAGAATTAATGGCATCTAATTTAGTGTTTAGTTCTGTACGTTGGGATCTCATCTCAGAAAGGATGTCTTCGACAGATTGCGAGGTTGGCATTCGTTGTGCCTCGTGGCGGAGCGGGTTCTCTTGCTCCTGGCTAATGGCGCTAGTTTTTTCTGAAGCTAGCTTCTTCTTGGAGGCTTTTTCCGTCGCTAATACTCGAGTCCGGGTAAAAATGTCACCTGTAGTGTCGCCTTTTGTAGCCGCCATGACTTTTTCTTGCTAAAGCTAGATGAGTGTGAACTTGGGGTGGAGGTAAGATTAGGAATTGGAAACTACTTGTGCGGAGCTCTTAGTTCATGCGGCCATCTCGTTCAAGGGTCACGTGATCCCCCCAGTATTTAGTTTTTTATGTATTATTTCTTACGTTGTTAGCCCAGAAAACCTTCCAAGTATATTACTCGCTAATGTCCAGTCCCTTGTTAAGAAAGTAGACGAAATTAGGGCAAGAGTTGCTTTCCAAAGAGATATCCGGAATTGTAACATACTCCGTTTCACGTAAATATGGCTAGCTTGGGACATGCTGTCGGAGTCAGTACAGCCAACGGGATTTTCAGTGCATCGTGCCAACAGGAATAAACATCTCTCCGGTATGTTCCGTGATTAACGACTCATGGTGTAATTGTAACAACCTACAGGAACTCAAGTCCTTTTATTCACCTGACATATAATTCTACACAATCAAGTGCCGACCATATTATCTCCTAAGAGAGCTCTCCTCCGTTATTGTCACAGCCATGTATATCCCCCCGCAAGCGGATACCAAGACGGCAATCAAGGAACTTCACTGGATTTTATGCAAACTGGAAACCATATATCCTGAGGCTGCGTTTATTGTAGCTGGGGATTTTAACAAAGCTAATTTGAGAACAAGGCTGCCTAAATTCTATCAGCATATCGATTGCAGTACACAAGCGAGTAACACGCTCAGCCATTGCTACTCTAGCTTCCACGATGCATACAAGGCCCTTCCCCGCCATAATTTTGGCAAATCTGACCATGACTACATCTTGTTGCTTCCCTCATGTAGGCAGAAGCTAAAACAGGAAACGCCCGTGCTTAGGTCTATCCAACGCTGGTCCGACCAATCGGATTCCACGCTTCAAGATTGCTTCGATCACGTGGACTGGGATATGTTCCGTGTATCCTCAGATAACAACATTGGCGTATACGCTGACTCGGTGAGCGAGTTTATAAGGAAGTGTATAGGAGATGTTGTACCCACTGTGATGATTAAAACCTTCCCTAACCAGAAACCGTGGATTGATGGCAGCATTCGCGTAAAACTGAAAGCACTTACCACCGCATTTAATCTTGGCAAGGCAACTGGGAATATGGCCAAAAAACAAACAGTGTAGTTATTCCCTCCGTAAGGCAATTAAACAAGCAAAGTGTCAGTATAAAGACAAAGTGGAGTATCAATTCAACGTCTTGCTTCCAGACCAATTAAACAACTTCTTTGAGGACAATACAGTGCCAACGACGCGAACCGCTACCAAAGACTGTGGGCCCTCCTTCTCTGTGGCCGACGTGAGTAAAACATTTAAATGTGTTAACCCTCGCAACGCTGCCGGCCTAGACGGCATCCATAGCCGCATCCACAGAGCATGCGCAGACCAGCTGGCTGGTGTGTTTACGGACATATTCAATCAATCCCTATCCCAGTCTGCTGTCCCCACATGCTTCCAGGGGGTCAGCATTGTTCCTGTTCCCAAGAAAATGCAAGGTAACTGAACTAAATGACAATCACTAGCACTCATTTCTGTCATCATGACATGCTTTGAGAGACTAGTCAAGGATCATATCACGTCCACCATACCTGTCACCCTAGACCCACTTCCATTTGCTTACCACCCCAATAGGTCCACAGACGATGTGATCGCCATCACACTGCACAACGCCTTATCTCATCTGGACAAGAGGAATACCTATGTAAGAATGCTGTTCAGTGACTACAGCTCAGCATTCAACACCATAGTACCCTCCAAACTCATCATTAAGCTTGAGTCCCTGGGTCTTGACCCCGTCCTGTGCAACTGGTTCCTGGACTTCCTGACGGGCTTCCCCCAGGTGGTGAAGGTAGGAAACAACATGTCCACTCTGCAGATCCTGGTGCGGTCTGCACAAATCATCACCAGGGGCAAACTTACCTGCCCTCCAGGGGCAAAAAAGAAGGCAAAAAAGATAATCAAGGACAATAACCACCCGAGCCACTTCCTCTTCACCCCGCTTCCATCCAGATGGTGAGGTCAGTACAGATACATCAAAGCTGGGACAGAGAGATTGATAAACAGCTTCTATCTCAAGGCCATCAGATTGTTGCCACAGAGAGGCGGCTGCCTACCTACAGACTTGATATCATTGGCCACTTTAATAAACGGAACACTATTCACTTTAATAATGCCACGTTAAGAATGTTTACATATCTCACATTACTTATCTCATATATATATATACTCTATACTACACTATCTATTGAATCTTAGCCGCTCTGTAACTGCTCATCCATATATTTTTTATTTATATATTCTTAACCCATTCCTTTACTAGATTGTGTGTATTAGGTTTTGCTGTGGAATCTGGGTAATTTCGCTACACATTTCGCTACACATCTACTTACCATGTGTATGTGACCAATAAAATTGTATTTTATTTTATTTTATTTGCTCTTAATCCAATCAGGGATCATCACCTTCAGTGCACAATAACTTTAGTTCAGGCACTGTCATTTCCTGTCTGTGTGTCACTCACGTGTGTGTGTGTGTGTGTGTGTGTGTATATGAAAGAGAGTGTGTGTGTTTGTGTGTGTGTGTGTCTCTCATGGTGTGTATGCCTTATGTAAACAGATTGGCGGTTTGGCAGGTATCAGCCAAAGAGGATTTTTAGGTCTAAACCATCGGTAAACACACTGGGTTATATAAATGTGCCGTCATCCATCCGTCCAGGTTTTCTCCAGCACCTACAGTTGAAGTCAGAAGTTTACATACACTTAGGATTGAGTCATTAAAACTTGTTTTTCAACCTCTCCACAAATTTCTTGTTAACAAACTTTAAGTTGGTTAGGATATCTACTTTGTGCATGACACAAGTAATTTTTCCAACAATTGTTTACAGACAGATTATTTAACTTATAATTCACTGTATCACAATTCCAGTGGGTCAGAAGTTTACATACACTAAGTTGACTGTGCCTTTAAACAGCTTGGAAAATTCCAGAAAATTATGTCATGGCTTTAGAAGCTTCTGATATGCTAATTGACATCATTTGAGTCAGTTGGAGTGGGACATGTGGATGTATTTCAAGGCCTACCTTCAAACTCGGTGCCTCTTTGCTTGACATGATTAAAAAATAAATCAGCCAAGACCTCCAATTGTAGACCTCCACAAGTCTGGTTCATTGTTGGGAGCAATTTCCAAACGCATGAAGGTACCACGTTCATCTGTACAAACAATAATACGCAAGTATAAACACCATGGGACCACCCAGCCGTCATACCGCTCAGGAAGGAGACGTGTTCTTTCTCCTAGAGATGAACGTACTTTGGTGTGAAAAGTGCAAATCAATCCCAGAACAACAGCAAAGAAGCCTGTGATGTTTCTGGAGGAAACAGTTACCAAAGTATATACAGTGCCTTGGGAAAGTATTCGGCCCCCTTGAACTTTGCGACCTTTTGCCACATTTCAGGCTTCAAACATAAAGATATAAAACTGTATTTTTTTGTGAAGAATCAACAACAAGTGGGACACAATCATAAAGTGGAACGACATTTATTGGATATTTCAAACTTTTTTAACAAATCAAAAACTGAAAAATTGGGCGTGCAAAATTATTCAGCCCCCTTAAGTTAATACTTTGTAGCGCCACCTTTTGCTGCGATTACAGCTGTAAGTCGCTTGGGGTATGTCTCTATCAGTTTTGCACATCGAGAGACTGACATTTTTTCCCATTCCTCCTTGCAAAACAGCTTGAGCTCAGTGAGGTTGGATGGAGAGCATTTGTGAACAGCAGTTTTCAGTTCTTTCCACAGATTCTCGATTGGATTCAGGTCTGGACTTTGACTTGGCCATTCTAACACCTGGATATGTTTATTTTTGAACCATTCCATTGTAGATTTTGCTTTATGTTTTTGATCATTGTCTTGTTGGAAGACAAATCTCCGTCCCAGTCTCAGGTCTTTTGCAGACTCCATCAGGTTTTCTTCCAGAATGGTCCTGTATTTGGCTCCATCCATCTTCCCATCAATTTTAACCATCTTCCCTGTCCCCGCTGAAGAAAAGCAGGCCCAAACCATGATGCTGCCACCACCATGTTTGACAGTGGGGATGGTGTGTTCAGCTGTGTTGTTTTTACGCCAAACATAACGTTTTTCATTGTTGCCAAAAAGTTCAATTTTGGTTTCATCTGACCAGAGCACCTTCTTCCACATGTTTGGTGTGTCTCCCAGGTGGCTTGTGGCAAACTTTAAACGACACTTTTTATGGATATCTTTAAGAAATGGCTTTCTTCTTGCCACTCTTCCATAAAGGCCAGATTTGTGCAATATACGACTGATTGTTGTCCTATGGACAGAGTCTCCCACCTCAACTGTAGATCTCTGCAGTTCATCCAGAATGATCATGGGCCTCTTGGCTGCATCTCTGAGCAGTCTTCTCCTTGTATGAGCTGAAAGTTTAGAGGGACGGCCAGGTCTTGGTAGATTTGCAGTGGTCTGATACTCCTTCCATTTCAATATTATCGCTTGCACAGTGCTCCTTGGGATGTTTAAAGCTTGGGAAATCTTTTTGTATCCAAATCCGGCTTTAAACTTCTTCACAACAGTATCTCGGACCTGCCTGGTGTGTTCCTTGTTCTTCATGATGCTCTCTGCGCTTTTAACGGACCTCTGAGACTATCACAGTGCAGGTGCATTTATACGGAGACTTGATTACACACAGGTGGATTGTATTTATCCTCATTAGTCATTTAGGTCAACATTGGATCATTCAGAGATCCTCACTGAACTTCTGGAGAGAGTTTGTTGCACTGAAAGTAAAGGGGCTGAATAATTTTGCACGCCCAATTTTTCAGTTTTTGATTTGTTAAAAAAAGTTTGAAATATCCAATAAATGTCGTTCCACTTCATGATTGTGTCCCACTTGTTGTTGATTCTTCACAAAAAAATACATTTTTATATCTTTATGTTTGAAGCCTGAAATGTGGCAAAAGGTCGCAAAGTTCAAGGGGGCCGAATACTTTCGCAAGGCACTGTATATTCACAGCAAAACGAGTCCTATATCGACATAACCTGAAAGGCCGCTCAGCAAGGAAGAAGCCACTGCTCCAAAACCGCCATAAAAAAAGCCAGACTACGGTTTGCAACTGCACAAGGGGACAAAGATCATACTTTTTGGAGAAATGTCCTCTGGTCTGATGAAACAAAAATAGAACTGTTTGGCCATAATGACCATCGTTATGTCTGGAGGAAAAAGGGGGAGGCTTGCAAGCCGAAGAACAACAACCCAACCCGTGAAGCACAGGGGTGGCAGCATCATGTTGTGGGGGTGCTTTTCTGCAGGAGGGACTGGTGCGCTTCACAAAATAGATGGCATCAAGATATGAGTCAAGTTAAACCTTGGTCGCAAATGGGTCTTCCAAATGGACAATGACCCCAAGCATACTTCCAAAGTTGTGGCAAAATGGCTAAAGGACAACAAAGTCAAGGCATTGGATTGGCCATCACAAAGCCCTGACCTCAATCCTATAGAAAATGTGTGGGCAGAACTGAAAAAGTGTGTGCGGGCAAGGAGGCCTACAAACCTGACTCAGTTACACCAGCTCTGTCAGGAGGAATGTGCCAAACTTCACCCAACTTATTGTGGGAAGCTTGTGGAAGGCTACCTGAAATGTTTGACCCAAGTTAAACAATTTAAAGGCAATGCTACCAAATACTAATTGAGTGTATGTAAACTTCTGACCCACTATTATTCTGACATTTCACATTCTTAAAGTTGTGAAATGTCAGTTATTATTATACTATTATTCTGACATTTCACATTCTTAAAGTTGTAAAGTGGTGATCCTAACTGACCTAAGACAGGGCATTTTTACTAGGATTAAATTGTGAAAAACTGAGTTTAAATGTATTTGGCTAAGGTGTATGTAAACTTCCGACTTCAACTTTATGTGACAGAACATTTGTGTGGTTTAAAGTAGATGAGTCATGTATGGATCTGGACGTTGGATTCATTCATAGCATGAAATGATGTTATAGATATAAATTAAACCAGTTTTTTTCCTGAAATATTTAAACATTTAAATGCATTTCTTTGTGCTATTGCTATAATTTGTTGTGATCAATCTGCGTATGTTAGGCCTTTAATTCCGATTTTCCACTACCTACAGGACAGAGGATTTCTATGGTGAAAATGATTGCTGTCCAATTTCATACCACTCTGTGTTATTGAACATGTTTTGAAGGCTGCTGCTGCAAACCAATAAATATAAAAGCATGATGAAGTATTGTATTGTACCCCTGTTCCTTTGTTGACAGCTCAGTGGCTTCTATTCTAGTAGGATATTTTTCTGTTGGAGTTACTGTTGATGTTCCATGATAATGACAGTTAATGACCGTTGATGATGACAGTCAGATGACGTATTCTATCAGATCCCATCATGGATTAGGTAGATTGGGATTACAGTATAGAAAACATGAGCGCCAGCTCTGAAAACAATGCCTCCTTAGTTCCTTTAGTTTGCCCTCTTTGGCCTAACCTCTACATGAGCTGTGGTGTGGACTCACAGTACAGTGTGGACAGAATTACATCTAATTATCTCTGATCCATAATCTCTACCAGTCTGTCATGATCATTACCAATAGACAGCCTTCTGGGGGTCCTGAGACTCAACCACTGTCTTTATAGTTTTATGGTGATTATTTACTATATGCTGCATTCCAAATCTAGCTGGTATTTGTATACACTGAAAAATACTATGGTAACGAGCTGTACTTTCAGATTTTTATCCCAAAGGTCAATGAATCGTAGCTAGTGATTGTTATTCAGTTAAGCGTTTTACATATTAACAAGCAGCCATATTTATTAGGCTGTGTCCTCCAGGCATATACCTTATTAATGATACATTCAGCTCCACAGATGGCATGGATTGATAGTATTCATGTATTATAATCACATGTATAAGGAAGTAATAAGCTCTTCAAACTAAAATCATGTATCTTTGTGTATTAAGCTAAAGCCCTTGACCCAGGTTCTTTGTTTGCAGATTTTTAGAGGTTCTCTCTCTCTCACCCTTCCTCTCGTTCTCTCTCTGCCTCTCTCTCTCACCCTCACTTACTCTCTCCTTGTGTGTGTGTGTGTGTGTGTGTGTGTGTGTGTGTGTGTGTGTGTGTGTGTGTGTGTGTGTGTGTGTGTGTGTGTGTGTGTGTGTGTGTGTGTGTGTGTGTGTGTGTGCGCGCAAGCGCAAGCGCAAGCGCAATACATGTTTGTCCAATAACATAGCTGAAGCAAGGCACCCTCTGGATTCGTACCAGATCAGGAGAGGATCCAATCAGTCCTACTCTTACAGAAATATTGATGTTATTCAATGTTAAGCATGGTTGTGTTTGTACTGCTAAGCTCTGTCCATAGCCACCATCAGTTGTGTATTTATACCACACTGCCTTTATGCTTTGGTTGCCTTAGCATTCACTGTTGAAAATGATTTAGACTATACTTGATTTGATTGAGTTGTAGTGTACCAACTCAACATGATTCTATTATTTTTCTCTGCGCTACTGGAAATTGCTGATCTATCTTTAGCTCCTCTCAGAAACAAATGTTGTCATGATTATTATTATTATTATAGGTTGTGTGGTTGTGTGTGGATAGTTCCACTGTGAGGTAAGCATGACTAACAACAATGACAAAACATCCTGTGAAATTGTAGCACTACTCTGACTGGATTGAGGTTTGTATTTCCTGTTTCCGAAGCAGCCTAACTGTCTAAAACAGTGTTAATATCATCAGGATGGGGCAGTCTTAGAAAAGAGAGCAAAGGCTTAGCATTATTCCATTTGAAAGGGGTTCCCATTGAGAAACAGTGAGCATGTGTGTAACACTTTTGACACAGGTGTGGATGTCTTGTGAAAGTCAGTAAGCACATTAGTTGCAGGGTACAGGGCACTGCCAGGGCACGGCTGGTCAGTCAGTCATGACGCCAGACTACACAGAACAAGGCCACAACAGAGCCTTTGTGTCTGATATTATTATGATCCCCTCATTAAATGAATTAAGGCCAGGATATTATTTCTTCCAGACAGATGCACCACACTAGGGACATAATGTTCCAGATGTTTTCATCTGATAAATGTGTAATATTAGATGATAATAGAGGCCCTGCTCTTCTCTGTATGTGACCCTGTTTCTGGGTACAAGGGACTCATTTGAATTTGATATTGATGAAAGATTTTTGGATGAAAGGTGATTACAGACTTGGCCGTATAAGAATATTTTGATGATAAATACACAACGCAGAGGATAAGAGGATTAAAAACGAGAGTACTAATGGTCAATAAGGAATTGTAAATAGGAGTTAGGTTTCAGTTCAACATCTGTTTAGAATCTGTGGAATGTCACTCCTGAACTCAGTGCTACGTTCTGTACATTGAGTCTGGAGCAGGATACTTGTTATTTGGCCATTGGCCAGTTCTACTGCAAGGACTTCTGATTGGTCAACCCCAGGCTTGGTTGGGGGGTTATAAATGGCATCCTGTTCCTTTGTTCAGTGGAGAAAAACTCAGGACAGAGGAGTTGCAACATCTACCTCCCAGCATAACATCTTGATTTGTCCTTCCCAAATTAACCTATTTTTCTACCCTTGATTTGCTTTGGAGTTTGTGTTATTGAAGAATAACATCAACTGCTAACAGCTGGCATGAAAAAGTATTTGTTTGTGTGTGTTTGTCAGAGGAGCCTAGTTTGATGTAGATGAGAATGTGTTTTCAAGAATGCTGAAGAAGCCAGATATTGTTGTTGTGAGGGAGGCCAGAGGGAGGGCTGATTCTGGAAGTGGGCTGCTACACCTCCAGAATCAACTTGTCAGGCCTTTTCTGACAAGCTGCTCCTAATCACGCCTGAACAGCCTCCGGTATCAGTGCACACTGTGGCGATATTGGGAAGTCTGGGTCATGTTCACAGGCTGACAGTACCTGGCCTTCAGATAGCAGTCTGGCCATGTTCACAGGCTGACAGTAGCTGGCCTTCAGATAGCAGTCTGGCCATGTTCACAGGCTGACAGTAGCTGGCCTTCAGATAGCAGTCTGGCCATGTTCACAGGCTGACAGTAGCTGGCCTTCAGATAGCAGTCTGGCCATGTTCACAGGCTGACAGTAGCTGGCCTTCAGATAGCAGTCTGGCCATGTTCACAGGCTGACGCCCCCCCCCCCCCCCAAAAAAAAATACAACAACAAAAAAAAACAGATTTTCATCAAGTCAAATGATGCTTGTATCTAAACCAAAGTAGATAATTTAAAGATTAATCTATACATAATTTGGGGTCTCTATACGCTTCTAAATGAGGTCCTAAACCTAGCATGAAAGTGCCTCCTTGTAGCTGTGTGGGCTAATGTAGTCTAAATGTTTTCCTTGGGGTAAGTTGAGCCAATGGCCATGGGGTAAATTGAGCCAATGGTTCAGCAAATTGAAGTGTTTTCTTCCCAGGCGTAATACAAGGCATTATCACTGGGATATGAGGTAACAACAGGGATTGTGTTAGACAGTACTTGGGAGTTTCCGGCGCCGACAGAGATGGCCACCTCGCTTCGCGTTCCTAGGAAACGATGCAGTATTTCGTTTTTTTACGTGTTATTTCTTACATTGGTACCCCAGGTAATCTTAGGTTTCATTACATACAGTCGGGAGGAACTACTGAATATAAGAGCAACGTCAACTCACCATCATTACGACCAGGAATATGACTTTCCCGAAGCGGACCCTGTGTTCTGCCTTCCACCCAGGACAATGGATCGGATCCCAGCCGGCGACCCAAAACAACGATGCCGTAAAAGGGGCAAATGAAGCAGTCTTCTGGTCAGGCTCCGGAGACGGGCACATCGCGCACCACTCCCTAGCATACTACCCGCCAATGTCCAGTCTCTTGACAACAAAGTTTATAAAATCCGAGCAAGGGTAGCATTCTAGAGAGACATCAGAGACTGTAACGTTTTTTGCTTCACGGAAACATGGCTCACTCGAGAGACTCTATCGGAGTCGGTGCAGCCAGCTGGTTTCTTCACGCATCACGCCGACAGAAACAAGCATCCTTCTGGTAAGAAGAGGGGCGGCGGGGTATGCCTTATGATTACCGAGACGTGGTGTGATCATAACAACATACAGGATCTCAAGCCCTTCTGTTCACCTGACTTAGAATTCCTCACAATCAAATGTCGACCGCATTATCTACCAAGAGAATTCTCTTCGATTATAATCACAGCCGTATATATTCCCCCCCACGCAGACACATCGTTGGCCCTGAACGAACTTTATTGGACTCTATGTAAACTGGAAACCACATATCCTGAGGCTTCATTCATTGTAGCTGGGGATTTTAACAAGGCTAATCTGAAAACAAGACTCCCTAAATTGTATCAGCATATCGATTGCGCAACCAGGGCTGGTAAAAACCTGGATCATTGTTATTCTTACTTCCGCGACGCATATAAGGCCCTCCCCCGCCCTCCTTTCGGAAAAGCTGACCACGCCTCCATTTTGTTGCTTCCAGCCTACAGACAGAGACTGTCTTTCGGATGGGACGTTAAACGGGTGTCCTGACTCTCTGAGGTCATTAAAGATCCCATGGTACTTATCGTAAGAGTAGGGGTGTTAACCCCGGTGTCCTGGCTAAATTCCCAATCTGGCCCTCAAACCATCACAGTCACCTAATAATCCCCAGTTTACAATTGGCTCATTCATCCCCCTCCTCTCCCCTGTAACTATTCCCCAGGTCATTGCTGCAAATGAGAACGTTTTCTCAGTCAACTTACCTGGTAAAATAACGAATAATTAAAACAAGAAGCTCCCGCGCTCAGGTCTGTTCAACGCTGGTCCGACCAATCTAATTCCACGCTTCAAGACTGCTTCGATCACGTGGATTGGGATATGTTCCGCATTGCGTCCAACAACAACATTGACGAATACGCTGATTCGGTGAGCGAGTTCATTAGAAAGTGCATTGACGATGTTATACCCACAGCAACGATTAAAACATTCACAAACCAGGAACTGTGGATTGATGGCAGCATTCGCGCGAAACTGAAAACGCGAACCACTGCTTTTAACCAGAGCAAGGTGACCGGAAATATGACCGAATACAAACAGTGTAGCTATTCCCTCTGCAAGGCAATCAAACAAGCTAAGCGTCAGTATAGAGACAAAGTAGAGTCAAATTTAACGGCTCAGACACGAGGTATGTGGTAGGGTCTACAGTCAATCACGGATTACAAAAAGAAAACCAGCCCTGTTGCGGACCAGGGTGTCTTGCTCCCATACAGACTAAATAACTTTTTTGCTCGCTTTGAGGACAATACAGTGCCACTGACACGGCCCGCTACCAAAACCTGCGGACTCCCTTCACTGCAGCTGATGTGAGTAAAACATTTAAACACGTCAACCCTCGCAAGGCTGCAGGCCCAGACGGCATCCCCAGCCGCGCCCTCAGAGCATGCGCAGACCAGCTGGCTGGTGTGTTTACGGTCATATTCAATCAAGCCTTATCCCAGTCTGCTGTTCCCACATGCTTCAAGAGGGTCTTGAAAGCTAAGGTAACTGAGCTAAACGACTACCGCCCAGTAGCACTCACTTCCGTCATCATGAAGCGCTTTGAGAGACTAGTCAAGGACCATATCACATCCACTCTACCTGACACCCTAGACCCACTCCAATTTGCTTACCGCCCCAATAGGTCCACAGACGATGCAATCGCAACCACACTGCACACTGCCCTAACCCATCTGGACAAGAGGAATACCTATGTGAGAATGCTGTTCATCGACTACAGCTCAGCATATAGCACCATAGTACCCTCCAAGCACTCACAAACTACAGATGCACAATCGAGAGCATCCTGTCGGGCTGTATCACAGCCTGGTACGGCAACTGCTCCGCCCACAACCGTAAGGCTCTCCAGAGGGAAGTGAGGTCTGCACAACGCATCACCGGGGGCAAACTACCTTCCCTCCAGGACACCTACACCACCGATGTCACAGGAAGGCCATAAAGATCATCAAGGACAACAACCACCCGAGCCACTGCCTGCCTATTGTCGGAACTAGAAGCACAAGCATTTCACTACACTCGCATTAACATCTGCTAACCATGTGTATGTGACAAA
The DNA here is from genome assembly GCF_045791955.1 of Oncorhynchus clarkii lewisi. Taxonomy (NCBI): domain Eukaryota; kingdom Metazoa; phylum Chordata; class Actinopteri; order Salmoniformes; family Salmonidae; genus Oncorhynchus; species Oncorhynchus clarkii. Next base: position 83,542,930 of record NC_092151.1, on the reverse strand, counting down.
TAAAATTTGATTTGATTTGAAGTGTAAAATTGAAGGTACACCTAGGTGTGTTAGGTGTTAAGCCTGTGTTAAAAGATGCTTTAAATTATTAAAAGACAAACAAGCAATTGTGATTGTGTTGAATTGGGTTTGGGGAAAATGTAGACATGGTTTTAAAAAGGTACTGGTAATATTTTATTCAGTACAGACATTTTTGGGGCGGCTTAAACCACCCTGTCCCGCGGCTCAACTTACCCCATAGTTGTGCCAAGAGGTCACTTTTTTGGGACATAGTATTTTTTTCCAAACTGTAATGTTACACGTTACACACCCTGAAATATATGTAGATATCTTTGTTACTATATTTCCCTTGACAGAATGATGCTGAATTAAAAAGCTAAACTAACCCTACTCTTCCCTATTTACGCCTGTGGTCCTGCCTGTCGAAACACCTGTTTATGGCTGAATGGGGTGGTAACGAAGCAGAATTAATGCCAATTAGCCTTCCTCAGATGTCCAGTTTGGCACACACACACACACACACATACACATACACATACACATACACAACACACACACACAGCCTGGTACCAAAACTCATACACCATCATTGTTGCTGTTCCTGTTCCCTGAAGAGCCAGTTGTTTGAACACCACAGCTTACAAGAGCCAGGACAGCCACGTTTAATTCCCTAATCTACATTTATGAAACACATAATTCCCATGCAGCCAATCGTAATCCGATAATGAGTGTGTGCTTGTCACTGAAAATGATCCTCTTAATGTGTAGCTAAAGACCTAGATATGGGTTTTCCTGTTCGTAGAAAACATGAGAGCCATATGGATTGAAGAGAGAGTTTAATGAATGCGCATTACTTTTTGCACGTTATTTAGTAAAACTTATTTAGTAAAACATGTAATAGTGAAGTATTCAGTAAACGACAGGCCAAATGACAGAGCACAGTGGCAGTCCTGGACCCTGGTCCTGAATAAAAACAGAAAGCTCTCATGTCAAACATTTGCCTTGAGACAAGACTGTATACATGGCAGTAAACTCCTATGGCGTCCAGCAAGTGTAACAGCTGTCAGTCAGAGTGAACAGGAGAGTACAGATGTAGGATCTTAATTTGACCACTCTTCTGTTGCTCAGAATTTCCCTGCACCGCAGCTTCCTGATTTATATAAATTCACTGAAAACCCACACTAACACACGGTTATATTAACAGTATAGCAATTTTCATGTCTCCTACTTTAGTCCAGTTACTAGCCTAACCACCGATCAAGCAACATTATGGACTAAACGTTAAAATCCTGTTCCTGCAGGATTCTTTTGCTGTGACAATATAGGTCAAATTGAGGAAGTGGTTGAGCTCTGATCTCTAACAGACAGTAAAGAGGAAACAGGTCCAAGTCCTTCATCCAATCAAAACATCCCCATGACCTGTTCCTGATCACAACTGTCTGTCAGCTTCCTCAATGCAACTGGTATCTGGATTTAGTCAGGAACGTTTTAGTCGACCACTAACCATAGCTATCAGTGCCAAACAGGTGAGTGATAACCTGTTCCTGCTCACAACTGTCTGTCTGGCTGCTTCCTCTAGCAGTCTATAACAACCGGTGTCTAGTTCTAGTCAGGAGTGTATTTCAGACTGTAAAGCATCACTACCATAGCTATCAGTGTCAAGAGGGTGAGTGAAATAGCTCTAAGGCTTTTAAAACAGGCAAATTAATATTTTCATAAGTGCTTCTCCAAATCGGTTTGTCTTCGCCCACATGCTGTAGTGTGCTTAGGGAGACACTGTTCTGTAGAACGTATGCTAATTCCTTGTTTGTTGTGAGTCTATATTTTCAGTATATGCCCTGTGGTTTTAACACAAGCCTGATGAATGTTTTTAACAGACTGCAGCCATCTGTTTTAGGGACATGGGCTGTCCTTTATCTAACCTTTTAACTGACCACATCTCCCGATTTCTCTCTAACCCTCTCTCTCTCTCTCTCTCTCACACTCTCGCTCTCTCTCCATCACTGACCCACTCTTTCTCTCTCTCAACTCTTTATTCTTTCACATTTTTTCTCTATCTACTCTGTCTTGCTCTCTCTCTCTCCATTACTGACTTTCTGTCTTCCCTCTCTCTTTCCTCTCCTAATAGTCTCTTTCTCCTTACTTACTATATCCTCTTTCTCCCCTACAATTCAATTCAATTCAAGTGGCTTTATTGGCATGGGAAACATGTGTTAACATTGCCAAAGCAAGTGAGGTAGATAATATACAAAAGTGAAATAAACAATAAAAATGAACAGTAAACATTACACATACAGAAGTTTCAAAACAATACAGACATTACAAATGTCATATTACATATATATACAGTGTTGCAACAATGTACAAATGGTTAAGGGTAGACAGGGGAAAATAAATAAGCATAAATATGGGTTGTATTTACAATGGTGTTTGTTCTTCACTGGTTGCCCTTTTCTTGTGGCAACAGGTCACAAATCTTGCTGCTGTGATGGCACACTGTGGAATTTCACCCAGTAGATATGGGAGTTTATCAAAATTGGGTTTGTTTTCAAATTCTTTGTGGATCTGTGTAATCTGAGGGAAATATGTGTCTCTAATATGGTCATACATTGGGCAGGAGGTTAGGAAGTGCAGCTCAGTTTCCACCTCATTTTGTGGGCAGTGAGTTTAACAGTATAACTTTAGACCGTCCCCTCGCCCATACCCGGGTGCGACCCGGGGACCCTCTGCAAACATCATCAACCCACGAAGCATCGTTACCCATCGCTCCACAAATGCCGCGGCCCTTGCAGAGCAAGGGGAACTACTACTTCAAGGTCTCAGAGCAAGTGACGTCACCGATTGAAACGCTATTTAGCGCACACCGCTAACTAAGCTAGCCGTTTCACATCCGTTACACTCACCCCCCTTTTGACCTCCTCCTTTTCCGCAGCAACCAGTGATCCGGGTCACGGCACCAATGTAACAGTATAACTTTAGACCGTCCCCTCGCCCATACCCGGGCGCGAACCAGGGACCCTCTGCACACATCATCAACAGTCACCCACAAAGCATCGTTACCCATCACTCCACAAAAGCCACGGCCCTTGCAGAGCAAGGGGAACTACTACTTCAAGGTCTCAGAGCAAGTGACGTCACCGATTGAAACGCTATTTAGCGCACACCGCTAACTAAGCTAGCCGTTTCACATCCGTTACATGAGCACATAGCCTGTCTTCTCTTGAGAGCCATGTCTGCCTACGGCGGCCTTTCTCAATAGCAAGGCTATGCTCACTGAGTCTGTACATAGTCAAAGCTTTCCTTAAGTTTTGGTCAGTCACAGTGGTCAGGTATTCTGCCACTGTGTACTCTCTGTTTAGGGCCAAATAGCATTCTAGTTTGCTCTGTTTTTTTGTTAATTCTTTCCAATGTGTTAAGTAATTATCTTTTTGTTTTCTCATGATTTGATTGGGTCTAATTGTGCTGCTGTCCTGGGGCTCTGTGGGGTGTGTTTGTAAACAGAGCCCCAGGACCAGCTTGCTTAGGGGACTCTTCTCCAGGTTCATCTCTCTGTAGGTGATGGCTTTGTTATGGAAGGTTTGGGAATTGTTTCCTTTTAGGTGATTGTAGAATTTAATGGCTCTTTTCTGGATTTTGATAATTAGTGGGTGGTTAGCACCTAGCGAATCACAGCCAGCAGAACCAGATACCCAGGACCCACTCTGTTACAGTCCTATGGGCACATAGCCTAGCAGAGAGGTATAAGTTATAAAAGAAAGCATGAATCATTAGCATGGGAGAAATTAAACTGTGCAAGGCCATTAATGCTGCTTTCATTAGACAGCTATGCTAAATGGGTTGATATATACTGTAAGGTATGGGATAGGGGGTTATGTTATCACTAGACAGGATACTAGCACATAGGCCCTCTTAATGTACAGTACAAGGCAGGCTAATGCTGTACTGCTATGATTTTTATAATAGCAATGTTGGACTGGAAATAATGTCACATACCCAATCATGACATTAAGTATGTGAGAGGTTGGCTGCTGTGCCTCTCCCACAGTCCTATTCATCCAATCAAACAACTCCCCTCCAGCGCTCTTGATCAATGATTGGCTCTTGGGCAAACTTCTGCTATCATCTTGTCCATATGTATTCATTGTACATCCTTGGGCTCCATTAGCACCCATAGGCTTTTACTGACTGATGGGGATGTACGGTATTTGTGGATTGGAATTTTCTAGGCCTTGTTACCTTAACGAAGAAAGCTTTCTCTATGGGCTCTCGCGATCAAGGCCGGTTGTTATACAGCCACGATGCAGTGCCTTAGACCACTGCGCCACTCAGGAGGCAGGATGATTGGAGAGAAACACTATACGCACCTGTACATGAGGTAACCAGAAGCAACATGCATATTGGTGTTAGAAATTTGGGAGGTGAAAAATATATTTCCCTCTTGGTTGAGGGAGGATGACTTGAAATGTTATTTACACGATAAAAGCTCTCTATATTTCAGGTTCATAAGAGAAGGCATGAGAATGATGATGAAACAATGTACCCACCCAGGCCTTACAGCAGTGGTTCCATGAAGAGCAATACTCTGTCTGATATATAAACACAATATTGCAGTTCCTGAAAACAATCTCAGCTAATGTAGGTAGCCAAGCAGTTAAGAGGTTGGTCCAGTAACCGAAAGGTTGCTGATTCAAATCTCTGAGCTGACTAGGTGAAAAAATCTGTAAATTTGCCCTTGAGCAAGGTATTTAACCATAATTGCTCATATAAGTTGCTCGGGATAAGAGTGTCTGCTAAATGACTAAAATGTAAAATGTAAAAATAATAAAAATAAATGATGTGCTGGTATGTGCTCTGTAAAGCTAGAAAAACAATTGACATCAGGATGAACTCGCAAAAATGAACATTCAACACTCAATGTTGTTATCTGTCTCCCAATGCCTCCTCGATGTCTCCATCATCACCGGGGATTTAGCTAACCCCCCTGTCCCATACCAGAGAGCTGAAATTGATTTACCCACCCTATGATTTAATGAAGCCCTGACCTCGGGTTACCACTCCCACTGCAGCCTGGCCTGGCCACCACCCATTATTATTATGATTTGAACCAAGGATCATGCAACAGTGGTGTCTGTGTATAAACCACAAGTGGTGATAAGGTTATGATAAGGTTATGATAGGGTTATGATGGGCTCCCGAGTTGCGCAGCAGTCTAAGGCACTGCATCTCAGAGGCCGTGATTGTAAGTCCCAGAGGCTGTGATTGTGAGTCCCATAGAGAGGCGCACAATTGGCCCAGCGTCGTCCGGGTTTGCCCTGTGTAGGCCGTCATTGTAAATAAGAATTTGTTCTTAAATGACTTACCTACTAGTTAAATAAAGGTTAAATAAAACATATGTGTTTTTAAATGATACGGTTACACGCGCACATAAACACACACATAAACCCACACGCACACATAAACACACACATAAACCCACACGCACACATAAACCCACACGCACACATAAACACACACATAAACCCACACACACACATAAACCCACACGCACACATAAACACACATAAAGACATAAACACACACACAACACACACGCACAAACACACATAAACACACATCCATCTTAAACTACATGGAGAACATGAACAGCTCTTCTCTGAAACACGCTGGTTGTGTGTGTTACAGTACACAGACAGACCGGATGATGATCATTGAGTCAGGAGTCAGAACAAGATAGTGTATAAACAAAGGATCTGAATAAATGAGAGCTAACACAGAGCCATTTAGGAGAACAGAGCAGAGCTTCTCCACACCACATACTGAGTGAAACTGTAAGGACACGCGCAGTGATCCTGACTGAAACTGCCCAGGTTTTTCCATCATTAGCATAACTGTCACTTCAAATCAAATCAAATTGTATTTGTCACATGCACCGAATACAATACGCTGAACAAAAATATAAATGCAACAAGCAACAAATTCAAATATTTTAGTGAGTTACAATTCATATAAGGAAATCAGTCAATTTAAAATACAGACCTTACAGTGAAATTCTTACTTACAAGCCCTTAACCAACAATGCAGTTAAGATAAATATGTGTTAAGTAGAAAATAGATAGGTTAAAAATAATTGAAGAGCAACAGTAAAATAACAATAGCAAGGCTATATGCAGGGGGTACCAGTAGTCTGGGTAGCCATTTGATTAGCTGTTCAGGAGTGTTATGGCTTGGGGGTAGAAGCTGTTGAGAAGCCTTTTAGACCAAGACTCCGGTACTCCTTGCCGTGCAGTAGCAGAGAGAACAGTCTAGGACTAGGGTGGCTGGGGTCTTTGACAATTTTTAGGGCCTTCCTCTGACACCGGCCTGGTATAGAGGTCCTGGATGGCAGGAAGCTTGGCCCCAGGGATGTACTGGGCCGTACGCACTACCTCCTGTAGTGACTTGTAGTCGAAGGCCGAACAGTTGCTATACCAGGCAGTGATGCAACCAGTCAGGATGCTCTCGATGGTGCAGCTGTAGAACTCTTTGAGGATCTGAGGACCCAAATCTTTTCAGTCTCCTGAGGGGGAATAGGTTTTGTCGTGCCCTCTTCACGACTGCCTTGGTGTGCTTGGACTATGGTAGTTTGTTGGTGATGAAGACACCAAGGGACTTGAAGCTCTCAACCTGCTCCACTACAGCCCTGTCGATGAGAATGGGGCGTGCTCGGTCCTCCTTTTCCTGTAGTCCACAATCATCTCCTTTGTCTTGATCACATTGAGGGAGAGGTTGTTGTCCTGGCACCACACGGCCAGGTCTCTGACCTCCCTATAGGCAGTCTCATCATTGTCGGTGATCAGGCCTACCACTGTTGTGTCATCAGCAAACTTAATGATGGTGTTGGAGTCGTGCCTGGCCATGCAGTCATGAGTGAACAGGGAGTACAGGAGGGGACTGAGCACGCACACCTGAGGGACCCCTGTGTTGAGGATCATCGTGGCGGATGTGTTGTTACCTACCCTTAACACCTGGGGGCGGCCCGTCAGGAAGTCCAGGATCCAGTTGCAGATATAGGTGTTTATTCCCAGGGTCCTTAGATTAGTGATGAGCTTTAAGGGCATTATGGTGTTGAACGCTGAGCTGTAGTCAATGAATAGCATTCTCACATAGGTGTTCCTTTTGTCCAGGTGGGAAAGGGCAGTGTGGAGTGCAATATAGATTGCATCATCTGTGTATCTGTTGGGGCGGTATGCAAATTGGAGTGGGTCTAGGGCTCCTGGGATAATGGTGTTGATGTGAGCAATGACCAGCCTTTCGAAGCACTTCATGGCTACAGACGTGTGTGCTATGGGTCGGTAGTCATTTAGGCAGGTTACATTAGTATTCTTGGGCACAGGGACTATGGTGGTCTGCTTAAAACATGGGAGAGGTTGAAAATGTCAGTGAAGACACTTGTCAGTTGGTCGGAGTACATGTTCTGGTAATCCATCTGGCCCTGCGACCTTGTGAATGTTGACCTGTTTAAAGTCTTACTTACATCGGCTGCATGATCACACAGTCGTCCGGAACAGCTGATGCTCTCATGCATGTTTCAGTGTTACTTGCCTCTAAGCGAGCATAGAAGTAATTTAGCTCATCTGGTAGGCTCATGTCACTGGACAGCTCGTGGCTGTGCTTCCCTTTGTAGTCTGTAATAGTTAGCAAGCCCAGCCACATCCGACGAGCGTCAGAGCCGGTGTAGTACGATTCAATCTTAGTCCCGTATTGACGTGTTGCCTGTTTGATGGTTCGTTGGAGGGCACAGCGTGATTTCTTATAATCTTCCGGGTTAGAGTCCCACTCTTTGAAAGAGGCAGCTCTACCCTTTAGCTCAGTGGAGATGCTGCCTGTAATCCATGGCTTCTGGTTGGGGTATGTACGCACGGTCACTGTGGGGATGACGTCATCAATGCACTTATTGATGAAGCCAGTGACTGATGTGGTGTACTCTTCAATGCCATCTGAAGAATCACGGAACATATTCCAGTCTGTGCTAGCAAAACAGTCCGATAGCTTAGCATCTGCCTCATCTGACCACTTTTTTCCTCTGTTTCTTACTGTTGGTGTGCTTTGCTGACCTTGCGTGACCCTGTTCCCTCACACACATCATCTGGCGTAGGGCTAGAGTTAGTCTATACCTGTTGTTTATGAAGCAGGACAAATAACATTTGATTTGAGTGCGATGGGAGAGTGAAGACCTAGGATTGTCCTCACACTGTCCTCGCACTGTCCTCTCACTGTCCTCTCACTTTCCTCTCACTGTCCTCTCACTGTTGGACCAGCATTCCAGGTGAAGCTGGTTGAGAGAATGCCAAGAGTGTGCAAAGCTGTCATCAAGGCAAAGGGTGGCTACTTTGAAGAATCTCAAATATAAAATATATTTTGATTTCTTTAACACTTTTTTGCTTACTGCATTATTCCGTATGTGTTATTTCATAGTTTTGATGTCTTCACTATTATTCTACAGTATAGAAAATAGTAAAAAATAAAGAATGAGTAGGTGTGTCCAAACTTTTGACTGGTACTGTATATATATACTGTATATATCTTGTTTTTATTTTACTATGTATATTTTATAGAATACTAAACAACTACACAAACTAAGTCCTCTTTGGACTCTACAACAGTAACAAGTATGTGTGTGTGTATTGTGTTGTTCCAGGTGTGTATGTGAAGCTGCTAGCTGCTGTGTAACAGAGTGAGGAATACTCCACGGAAGATGAGGAAGAGCAGGAGTGTGCTGACGGTGTCTCCCAATGATGTAAGTAACAACATTCCTACAACATTCTAACAATGTTCCAACAATATTGCCACAAGGTTCCAAGAACACTCATTCCCACCCTTGAATTCATCCCAGAGTGGCTCAGGATAAATTCAGAGAGAGAGAGAGAAAGAAAGAGAGGGGGAGAGAGAGGAAGGAGAGAGAGAGAGAGAGAGAGGGTGGGGGAGAAAGGGTAAGAAGATAGAGAGGAATGAGAGAGAGAAGGAAAATAGAAAAAAAGGCTTCCACTCCAGTTGTCCCTAGTGATAGCAGTAGAAGGCACGCTTCTTCTGATCTAACCTGCAAACAGCTCAGTGACAGGGTAGACTGGAAAAAAACAGTCAGCCTCATGTTGGCTCATCTCTCAGCCTTATCCTATTCTCTGTTCTCTCTACTCCAGTGCCTCCCTCTTACTTCTCCCACTAGATGGACAGTAGATAAAGGTGTGGGTGTAGTGTTACGTTGCTGTAGACAGCTTTGGCATTAGTCAGCCAGATGAGCTCTTATCCTCCATCTCCGTACCTCTCCTTTTCTCTCCCCTTATTGCATTTTTCAGCATCTCATGCTCTACCATTCTATTCAACTTGCTCCTTCCTGTCGCTGTCACATTGTCCTTGCACCCTGTCACTAATCATTGCTCTCCCTTTCTCTTCCCTTTCCTCACTAAACGTATTGATCCCTTCCTTCTTGCTCTCCCTATGATTGCTCTCTTCTCCCTCTCTTTCTCTCTTTCTCTCTCCTCTCTCTCTTTCTCTCTCTCCTCACTCTCTCTTTCTCGCTCCTCTCTCTCTTTCTCACTCTTTCCCCTCTTTCTCTCCTCCTCTCTCTCTGTAGAGTATCCTCTCTCCTCCCCCCTCTCTGTCACTCTCTCTCTGTCTCTCTCTCGTCCCTCTGTAGAGTATTCTCCTCCCCCGCTCTCTCTTTCTCTCTCTCGCTCTCTCTCTGTAGAGTATCTTCGTTTCCTCCCTCTCTCCTCTCTCCAGCCTCCCTGGTCCTGCTCTAGCCTGGGTGCTTCCTGTGGGTTAGCAGTACTGTGTAGTAGGCCCTTCAGGCTGGCTGACAGGGATAGGCCCTCTCTGTCAGATTACTAAAGATAACACAAACACACAGGGGGGTAAGGGAGAACAATAGGTTTGTCTGGAGGATCATAGCAGGGGCTCAGGAGATGCTGACGGTGAATGGAGCTACTGTAGGAACTTGTACATGGACTGTGTTGTGTGTCTGAGATGTGCATGTATTTAAGTGTATAAGAAGTGCAGGATTCAGATTTTAAGGATAAGACACAAAGTTAGTCTGTTTGGAAGGGGTTTTAAGATGATCATAGACAAAGTAAGGCAGGAGGGTAAGAGCACCAGTGAAGGGGTCAGAGGTCGCAGAGGTTTGATGAGTCATTATTATTGGCTTTGGGCATAAATAGACTATAGTCTGGTATGGACTTGGCATAGTGTGATGTATGACCTCATAAGGGGTGGGATTAGATTGGGTGAGATGGTGCGTGTTTCTGTGTTTGCGTGTGTTGGGGGAGGGGGAGGGCTCTACCTTTAGCTAGGGGGTTGTTATTGGATTCCAGTGTGTGTTGAGTGGAGGTGCAGAAGCACAGCTGTAGGCAACAGACAAAACGGCCTGATTAAATAACATCTAAGACACTCTTACAGCCAGGCCCACTGATGACTCATCACCCAGTCAGCTCAGCCTTAGTTTTTGTGTGTGTGTGTCTCCGTGCATGTGCCTGTGGTGTTTGTAGGAGGGCGCATAGATAGCTTTACGTGTGTCAGAGGCATCACTGGGACGGAACACTCTCCATTTAAATCGAATAGTCAGGATGAAAAACACAGCGAGTTGTACCTGCAAACACAGCCTTCATCAAGTCGCTAACCACCTGAATCTATTCCTACCAGGTACACATAATTGTTGCAATATCTCACTCTCACTCTGTGGCCAGGTACAGTCTGCCTCTTGCTGTGTAGCAGCTCATACAGTCTGTCACTCGCTGTGTAACAACTCATACAGTCTGTCACTCGCTGTGTCATTGACTTGTTTATTGTGTTATTGGCTTGTTTATTGTTTACTCCAAGTGTAACTCTGTGTTGTTGTCTGTGTCACACTGCTTTGCTTTATCTTGGCCAGGTCGCAGTTGTAAATCAGAACTTGTTCTCAACTGGCCTACCTGGTTATTAAATAAAGGTGTTGCAACAGTCTGTCACTCGCAGTGTAGCAACTCATACAGTCTGTCACTCGCTGTGCAGCAACTCATACAGTCTGTCACTCACAGTGTAGCAACTCATACAGTCTGTCACTCACAGTGTAGCAACTCATACAGTCTGTCACTCACTGTGTAGCAACTCATACAGTCTGTCACTCACAGTGTAGCAACTCATACAGTCTGTCACTCACAGTGTAGCAACTCATACAGTCTGTCACTCACAGTGTAGCAACTCATACAGTCTGTCACTCGCTGTGTAGCAACTCATACAGTCTGTCACTCGCTGTGTAGCAACTCATATAGTCTGTCACTCGCTGTGCAGCAACTCATACAGTCTGTCACTCACAGTGTAGCAACTCATACAGTCTGTCACTCACAGTGTAGCAACTCATACAGTCTGTCACTCACAGTGTAGCAACTCATACAATCTGTCACTCACTGTTTAGCAACTCATACAGTCTGTCACTTGCTGTGCAGCAACTCATACAGTCTGTCACTCGCTGTGCAGCAACTCATACAGTCTGTCACTCGCTGTGTAGCAACTCATACAGTCTGTCACTCGCTGTGCAGCAACTCATATAGTCTGTCACTCGCTGTGTAGCAACTCATACAGTCTGTCACTCGCTGTGCAGCAACTCATATAGTCTGTCACTCGCTGTGTAGCAACTCATACAGTCTGTCACTCGCTGTGCAGCAACTCATACAGTCTGTCACTCACTGTGTAGCAACTCATACAGTCTGTCACTCAATGTGTAACAACTCATACAGTCTGCCTCTTGCTGTGTAACAACTCATACAGTCTGTCACTCACTGTGTAACAACTCATACAGTCTGCCTCTTGCTGTGTAGCAACTCATACAGTCTGTCACTCACTGTGTAACAACTCATACAGTCTGCCTCTTGCTGTGTAGCAACTCATACAGTCTGTCACTCACTGTGTAACAACTCATACAGTCTGCTTCTTGCTGTGTAACAACTCATACAGTCTGTCACTCGCTGTGTAACAACTCATACAGTCTGCCTCTTGCTGTGTAGCAACTCATACAGTCTGTCACTCGCTGTGCAGCAACTCATACAGTCTGTCACTCACTGTGTAGCAACTCATACAGTCTGTCACTCAATGTGTAACAACTCATACAGTCTGCCTCTTGCTGTGTAACAACTCATACAGTCTGTCACTCACTGTGTAACAACTCATACAGTCTGCCTCTTGCTGTGTAGCAACTCATACAGTCTGTCACTCACTGTGTAACAACTCATACAGTCTGCCTCTTGCTGTGTAGCAACTCATACAGTCTGTCACTCACTGTGTAACAACTCATACAGTCTGCTTCTTGCTGTGTAACAACTCATACAGTCTGTCACTCGCTGTGTAACAACTCATACAGTCTGCCTCTTGCTGTGTAGCAACTCATACAGTCTGTCTCTTGCTGTGTAACAACTCATACAGTCTGCCTCTTGCTGTGTAACAACTCATACAGTCTGCCTCTTGCTGTGTAGCAACTCATACAGTCTGCCTCTTGCTGTGTAACAACTCATACAGTCTGCCTTTCAATGTGTAACAACTCAGACAGTCTGCCTTTCAATGTGTAACAACTCATACAGTCTGCCTTTCAATGTGTAACAACTCATACAGTCTGCCTTTCAATGTGTAACAACTCGTACAGTTTGCCACTCGCTCTACCGATCTGCATGCCAGTTATGTTTTTCATATGCATTTTTGTGGAACAATTTAATTTAATTTGTAATAACATCTTCATATCTCACAATCATTGTGATGTGGTGTGGTGGTTTATTTATTTACTATCAAATGAGGAGAGACAAACTTCTCACACAAGTCAGAGTTATACTTAAACTAAATCTTTAATAATAAGAGCTTTGCAATAGCAATGACTTGTCAACGATTCACCATTTCTAATGATGGCAAGACAAAAGTACAAAGGTCTTTTATAGCCAAGATACACCCCTTTCAACATACATGACGAACAACAGATACATAGAATGGGTCACAAGGTTAACACTTCAAAAGTATCCTACATAAAGCCAACAAATATATTACTACATCCTGCATGGCCTGTCTGCAATGAACTTGAAACATTGTATCAACTATTAACTTGGGTCAGCTGAAGCTTGCACAAGTGAACTTGCAACATTGTTCAAGATATTGTTGGTCCTCAGCTCAAGGGATAAGCAGTGCTTGACTTGAGCTCACCTGATTTCTGGTCTGGTTTGGAGGTATGATAGACAAAAACACATACAGGTGTAGGATCGAAATTGAGCCAACTTGCTACAGCAAAAAAAAATATGCTTCAGCAAAAGGAAATGTAAAAATATTTGTAGGGGTTAATACATTTTTCGTTAGGGAAAATCAAGTCAGAAAGTCCAAAGTGGAAATTACAAACTTCAGAAGTCTTTTAAAAGTTTTAAAGTTTTAAAATGTCCTGCAACAGGGTGATCAAATGAAGATCCTTCATATGCACTGTGCCCTTTTTAGCTATCTTTCAAAAAGCATGTTGATGAGTTATATAAGAAATTAGGAATTATTTTATAAGAATAGTTCATGCCTGTTATTAAATAACTGAAAACAAATAATTCAGTCCACATTCACACCTGTTATAGACTATGACGGTATTGTCTACAGTACCAATCAAAGGTTTGGACACACCTACTCATTCAAGGGTTTCTCATTATTTTTACTATTTTCTACATTGTAGAATAATAGTGAAGACATCAAAACTATGAAATAACTCATATGGAATCATGTAGTAAGCAAAAAAGTGTTAAACAAATCTAAATATATTTTATATTTGAGATTCTTCAAAGTAGCCACCCTTTGCCTTGATGACAGCTTTGCACACTCTTGTCATGATTCCCTGTCAAAATAAATGTGGAAAATGTATTTGATCATAATGCCATTTGACATTATTTGACATTATGATCATAGTGCCTTCCCTGTTACAACTCTGTTGCTATACACTTGACCTGGCATCAACTCCAATAGCTCCGTCACGGGGTTCCATTACAGGGGGAATATGACTGATCTCTGAAAACAACTCACTTCTCATGTCAGGCTCTGCTGTAGGATCACGGACCGGCTCTTCAGACCCAGTGTAGCATTAAGTACTAACTTCTCTCATCCTTAGCATTCATCAGAGGTGTAGAGGATCACAGGAGGCTGTAGTACTGCATATTTAAAAAGGAGATGCAACATGAGTAGCATCTCTTTTGATCAGGCTTTGATCAGCCTACTCTATCAAGTGATTTTTTTATAGATTCGGGGAGAAACCTGAATTCCCTCCTGACTACCTTCAACTCACATATGAGTGAGTCCAGAAGTAATGTTTTTTTCAGAGGAATTATTCAGTCTGTCATTTCTAGTCTTGCCAAAGAGAAGAAGAAACTAGTCATTTCAGACCTTGTTTGTGTGCTTACTGACTGACTGTGTTTTAATATGACTGTATCATATCACAGTCTCTCCAGTGTGGCCTCATAGTCTCTCTGACGGACAGTTTCCTCCATTTGGCTCTCACCTTCTGAGTACATTCATGCATGGTGAAAAATGTCATTAAAGACACTATAATTCATTTTGGCTGGGCTAACAGTGAGACAGTGAGACACGTGGTGTTTGTTCTGCTAGCAGGCAGACAGACAGACAGACAGACAGACAGACAGACAGACAGACACCTAGATCTCACACCTCATGGCTTCTAACACAGTGCTAACCTCCACTTCCCGTTTAGGGGGGAAAAGGACATTCATGGATTTTAATCACAACTGTGAAACATAATTGAATGAATCTAAGCCTGAAGGTAATGGAATTATGCTATCCATGTCAGAATATCTACTCTACACTTTACACCTAAACCAGCCAGTTAAGGTGTAAACTATTTCTATTTCACTATATTTACTTATATAGTCCCTCCCCCCTGGACTGCTTTAAATGGTGGTGGCAATATTTGATAAATGTTTGTCATGCCAATAAAGCAATTTAAATGAGAGAGAGAGAGAGAGAGAGAGAGAGAGAGAGAGAGCATTAGGACTGACTGAGGGAGGCATCCATCACTCTGCTCTGAGGGGTACATATAAATCACAGGAAACACCCCCCCCAGACCAAACGTATGATGTATTAATCTTTGACAATTGGTTAATTGCAGTGGTTACTGCAGTGTTTCAACAGTTAAGAGCATCCTGGACTCGCCTCTTCACTGTTGATGTTGAGACTGGTGTTTTGCGGGTCCTATTTAATGAAGCTGTCAGTTGAGGACTTGTGAGGCGTCTGTTTGCCATACTAGACACTCTAATGTACTTGTCCTCTTGCTCCGTTGTGCACCGGGCCTCCCACTCCTCTTTCTATTTTGGTTAGCGCCAGTTTGGGCTGTTCTGTGAAGAGAGTAGTACACAGTGTTGTACGAGATCTTCAGTTTCTTGGCAATTTCTCGCATGGAATATCCTTCATTTCTCCGAACAAGAAAAAACGGACTAGTTTCAGAAGAAAGTTATTTGTTTCTGGCCATTTTGAGCCTGTAATCGATTCCCACAAATGCTGATGCTCCAGATACTCAATTAGTCTAAAGAAGGCCAGTTTTATTGCTTCTTTAATAAGCACAACCGTTTTCAGCTGTGCTAACATAATTGCAAAAGAGTTTTCTAATGATCAATTAGCCTTTTAAAATGATAAACTTGGATTAGATAACACAACGTGCCATTGGAAGACAGGAGTGATGGTTGCTGATAATGGGCCTCTGTACGCCTATCTAGATATTCCATTAAAAATCAGTTGTTTCCATCTACAATAGTCATTTACAACATTAACAATGTCTACACTGTATTTCTGATCAATTTGATGTTATTATATTCGACAACAAAATGTGCTTTTCTTTACAAACAAATACATTTCTAAGTGACCACAAATGTTTGAACAGTAGTGTATGTTTATGAAAAAAAAAAACAGTTTGCTGTCAACTTCTGTGAATATTTAGTTGTTGTTTTAAATGGCAGTTGAACGTTCTCGCTACCCAGTGCCTTTTACATGTTTTATTTAACCTTTATTTGACTAGGCAAGTCAGTTAAGAACAAATTATTATTTACAATGACATCCTACCCATGCCAAACCCTAACCCAGATGACGCTGGGCCAATTGTGCGCTGCCCTATGGGACTCCCAATCACGGCCGGTTGTGATACATCCTGGAATCCAACCAGGGTCTGTAGTGACGCCTCTAGCACTGAGATGCAGTGCCTTAGACCGCTGTGCCACTCGGGATCCCATTTAAGTGGGGCACAGTCTTGGAATAGCCATGTAAAGACAAGTGCTATACACTAGTTATAAGCCTACCGTCTCGCAGTGCACAACTATACCTCAACACACCTGGGATTTTCTACACATAGTGGGTTAAAAACACAGGGCGTTGGTATGCTATTTTATCTCTATTCACAAACACACTGCTTCCCTCACTCCCTCACCCCCAAACACTGTCATGTTTAATGGGAGAGGCACATCTGGTTCTCCTGTCTCCTCTCCACCAGTGTTCATCTTAGTCACCCATCACAACAAGCCTCTGAAACAACAAGCCTCTGATTTCAATATGAATTAAATGTGTGTGCATAGGCACAGTAGTGTGTTTGTCTCATTCATGTCTCTGAGCTGTCACCATTGTTCATTTTGAAATAAAGTATAGACCTCCCAATTCAAAAGGCCCTAATGAGTCTTTTTTTAAATCTCTCCTGAGGAGAGATAAGGTCCTAATTTCTTGGGGAATGGGGACAGGGATGACGATGACAATGTGGACAGGCTGGGCAGCATGCCAGCTGAGGACAATGCCCTCTAATGTGCTGCAGTCTGTGGGGTTGGGTAATGACCTTAGGGCTTGTTGTGTGTGTATGTGCAGATATGTTGGGTAATGACCCTGCAGCTCGGTGTCTGAGGCGGGGGGGATTCAGTTTGTAAATTCTCTGTACTCTGCATCAGTTGGCAGACCTTGTGATTTTATACTCTCATTTG
The DNA here is from genome assembly GCF_045791955.1 of Oncorhynchus clarkii lewisi. Classification (NCBI taxonomy): domain Eukaryota; kingdom Metazoa; phylum Chordata; class Actinopteri; order Salmoniformes; family Salmonidae; genus Oncorhynchus; species Oncorhynchus clarkii. Next base: position 83,525,951 of record NC_092151.1, on the reverse strand, counting down.
TGGTGTTTTATTTCACACTCACCATTTCTCTTGCTGCCTATCTCTCTCTTACCTTATTTCCCTCTCATTGCTGTTTTCCTACTATCTCTCTCTTACCTTATTTCCCTCTCATTGCTGTTTTCCTACTATCTCTCTCTTACCTTATTTCCCTCTCGTTGCTGTTGTCCTACTATCTCTCTCTTACCTTATTTCCCTCTCATTGCTGTTTTCCTACTATCTCTCTCTTACCTTATTTCCCTCTCATTGCTGTTTTCCTACTATCTCTCTCTTACCTTATTTCCCTCTCATTGCTGTTTTCCTACTATCTCTCTCTTACCTTATTTCCCTCTCATTGCTGTTTTCCTACTATCTCTCTCTTACCTTATTTCCCTCTCATTGCTGTTTTCCTACTATCTCTCTCTTACCTTATTTCCCTCTCATTGCTGTTTTCCTACTATCTCTCCTTTTCTTGCACCCGCTGCTCTCTTTCTTCTCTATTCTTTCCATTCCTCATTTTTTTAAATGTAACCTTTATTTAACTAGGAAAGTCAGTTAAGAACAAATTCTTTACAATGACGGCCTACCCCGGCCAAACCCAGACGATGCTGGGCCAATTTTGCGCCACCCTATGAGACTCCCAATTACGGCCAGATGTGATACAGCCTGGGATCGAACTAGGGACTGACTGTAGTGATGCCTCTTGCCTGAGATGTAGTGTCTTAGACTGCGCCACTCGGGAGCCACATCACCCTGTCTCTCAGTGTCCTCCTCAGTTCTAGTCAGCAGAACTAGTATGAGCAGAGCAGTGTGTGTGTTAATTACCCTGGCAGGTGAGTGTGATCAGAGCAGTGTGTGTGTTAATTACCCTGGCAGGTGAGTGTGATCAGAGCAGTGTGTGTGTTAATTACCCTGGCAGGTGGGTGTGATCAGAGCAGTGTGTGTGTTAAATACCCTGGCAGGTGAGTGTGATCAGAGCAGTGTGTGTGTTAATTACCCTGGCAGGTGGGTGTGATCAGAGCAGTGTGTGTGTGTTAATTACCCTGGCAGGTGAGTGTGATCAGAGCAGTGTGTGTGTTAAATACCCTGGCAGGTGAGTGTGATCAGAGCAGTGTGTGTGTGTTAATTACCCTGGCAGGTGAGTGTGATCAGAGCAGTGTGTGTGTGTTAATTACCCTGGCAGGTGAGTGTGATCAGAGCAGTGTGTGTGTGTTAATTACCCTGGCAGGTGGGTGTGATCAGAGCAGTGTGTGTGTGTTAATTACCCTGGCAGGTGAGTGTGATCAGAGCAGTGTGTGTGTGTTAATTACCCTGGCAGGTGAGTGTGATCAGAGCAGTGTGTGTGTGTTAATTACCCTGGCAGGTGAGTGTGATCAGAGCAGTGTGTGTGTTAATTACCCTGGCAGGTGAGTGTGATCAGAGCAGTGTGTGTGTGTTAATTACCCTGGCAGGTGAGTGTGATCAGAGCAGTGTGTGTGTTAAATACCCTGGCAGGTGAGTGTGATCAGAGCAGTGTGTGTGTGTTAATTACCCTGGCAGGTGAGTGTGATCAGAGCAGTGTGTGTGTGTTAATTACCCTGGCAGGTGAGTGTGAGCAGAGCAGTGTGCGTGTTAATTACCCTGGCAGGTGAGTGTGATCAGAGCAGTGTGTGTGTTAAATACCCTGGCAGGTGAGTGTGATCAGAGCAGTGTGTGTGTGTTAATTACCCTGGCAGGTGGGTGTGATCAGAGCAGTGTGTGTGTTAATTACCCTGGCAGGTGAGTGTGATCAGAGCAGTGTGTGTGTTAATACCCCTGGCAGGTGGGTGTGATCAGAGCAGTGTGTGTGTTAATTACCCTGGCAGGTGAGTGTGATCAGAGCAGTGTGTGTGTGTTAAATACCCTGGCAGGTGAGTGTGATCAGAGCAGTGTGTGTGTTAAATACCCTGGCAGGTGGGTGTGATCAGAGCAGTGTGTGTGTCAATTACCCTGGCAGGTGGGTGTGATCAGAGCAGTGTGTGTGTTAATTACCCTGGCAGGTGAGTGTGATCAGAGCAGTGTGTGTGTGACAATTACCCTGGCAGGTGGGTGTGATCAGAGCAGTGTGTGTGTGTTAATAACCCTGACAGGTGAGTGTGATCAGAGCAGTGTGTGTGTTAATTACCCTGGCAGGTGAGTGTGAGCAGAGCAGTGTGCGTGTTAATTACCCTGGCAGGTGAGTGTGATCAGAGCAGTGTGTGTGTTAATTACCCTGGCAGGTGAGTGTGATCAGAGCAGTGTGTGTGTTAATTACCCTGGCAGGTGAGTGTGATCAGAGCAGTGTGTGTGTTAATTACCCTGGCAGGTGAGTGTGATCAGAGCAGTGTGTGTGTTAATTACCCTGGCAGGTGAGTGTGATCAGAGCAGTGTGTGTGTGTTAATTACCCTGGCAGGTGAGTGTGATCAGAGCAGTGTGTGTGTTAATTACCCTGGCAGGTGGGTGTGATCAGAGCAGTGTGTGTGTTAATTACCCTGGCAGGTAAGTGTGATCAGAGCAGTGTGTGTGTTAAATACCCTGGCAGGTGGGTGTGATCAGAGCAGTGTGTGTGTTAATTCCCCTGGCAGGTGAGTGTGATCAGAGCAGTGTGTGTGTTAAATACCCTGGCAAGTGGGTGTGATCAGAGCAGTGTGTGTGTTAATTACCCTGGCAGGTAAGTGTGATCAGAGCAGTGTGTGTGTTAAATACCCTGGCAAGTGGGTGTGATCAGAGCAGTGTGTGTGTTAATTCCCCTGGCAGGTGGGTGTGATCAGAGCAGTGTGTGTGTGTTAATTACCCTGGCAGGTGAGTGTGATCAGAGCAGTGTGTGTGTGTTAATTACCCTGGCAGGTGAGTGTGATCAGAGCAGTGTGTGTGTTAATTACCCTGGCAGGTGGGTGTGATCAGAGCAGTGTGTGTGTTAATTACCCTGGCAGGTAAGTGTGATCAGAGCAGTGTGTGTGTTAAATACCCTGGCAAGTGGGTGTGATCAGAGCAGTGTGTGTGTTAATCCCCCTGGCAGGTGGGTGTGACTAATGAGTTGTTCCACCTCAAAATGGACCAGAAAGAGAATTGACACCCATCATCTCAGATTGTTCTGAAATATTTTCTGTAATAAGAAACAGATAAGATTAGCGTTCCTGAAACACAATTTGGTAGAAAGATTATTTGAACTCTGTGAAATAAGTTTATTGATTGCAACCAAATTGCCCATTTCAATTTAAAGGATTCATATAATATTCAATAAATATAGTACCCAACATCTGATTTAGATTTGTATTTTTTAATTTCACCTTTATTTAAACAGGGAGGCCAGTTGAGAACAAGTTCTCATTTACAACTGCAACCTGGCAAAGATAAAGCAAAGCAGTGAGACACAAACAACAACACAGAGTTACACATGGAATAAGCAAACGTACAGTCAATAACACAATAGAAAAGTCTATATACAGTGTGTGCAAATGAAGTCAATATACAATTTATTTATAAAGCCCTTTTTACATCAGCAGATGTTCCAAGTGCTTATACAGAAACCAATCCTAAAACCCCAAACAGCAAGCAATGCAGGTCAGGGTTCCATTGCCACAGGCACTGGATCAGCAGCACGACCAGGTGGACTAGGGATGGGGAGAGCCAGGAGTCATCAGGCCAGGTAGTCCTGAGGCATTGTCCTACGGCTCAGGATCTTTGAAGTAAGATTAGGGAGGTAAGGCCATAAATAGGCCATAGTGATGAAATCATTACAAAAGTAGCAATTGAACACTGAAGTGATAGATGTGCAAGTAGAGATACTGGGGTGCAAAGGAGAAAGAAAAATAATAACAATATGGGGATGAGGTAGTTGGGTGGGCTATTTACAGATGGGCTATGTACAGGTGCAATGATCTGTATGCTGCTCTGACAGCTGATGCTTAAAGTTAGTGAGGGAGATATGAGTCTCCAGCTTCAGTGATTTTTGCAGTTCGTTCCAGTCATTGGCAGCAGAGAACTTGAAGGAAAAATGGCCTTAGGAGGAATTGGCTTTGGGGGTGACCAGTGAGATATACCTGCTGGAGCGCGTGCTACGGGTGTGAGCTGCTATGGTGACCAGTGAGCTGAGATAAGGCGGGGCTTTACTTAAAAAATACTTATAGATGACCTGGAGCCAGTGGGTTTGGCGACGAATACGAAGCGGGGCCAGCCAACAAGAGCATACAGGTCGCAGTGGTGGGTAGTATATGGGGATTTGGTGACAAAACGGATGGCACTGTGATAGACTGCATCCAATTTGCTGAGTGGAGTGTTGGAGGCTATTTTGTAAATGACATCGCTGAAGTCGAGGATCGGTAGGATGGTCAGTTTTATGAGGGTATGTTTGGCAGCATGAGTGAAGGATGCTTTGTTTTGCGAAATAGGAAGCCAATTCTAAATTTAATTTTGGATTGGAGATGCTTAATGTGAGTCTGGAAGGACTCCATGGGAGTGATGGGCAGAGTGGGTGAATTAGCACAGTTGCCCACGTACAGTACTGTAGTGTAGCTTCCCTCCCTCCAATCTGCTCCACAAGCTTCACATTGATTCAGATATGACTAGGTTGATAGGAGATTGTGTTTTGTTCTGTTCTGTTCTCACTTTCTCTCTCTTTTTCTCCATCACAGGCTTGCACATATGTTGTCACTCTATAATAGCTTCTGTCTCCATCTCATCTGTCCATCTCGTTTTTATTTTCCTTTGCCTTTGGCACTCCATCTCTCTATCCTGCTACTCCAACGCTCTAGCCTTCCACTCCATCTATCTAGCCTCCACTCCATCTCTCTGGCCTTCCACTCCATCTCTCTAGCCTTCCACTCCATCTCTCTATTCTGCTACTCCAACGCTCTAGCCTTCCACTCCATCTCTCTGGCCTTGCACTCCATCTCTCTGGCCTTCCACTCCATCTCTCTAGCCTTCCACTCCATCTCTCTAGCCTTCCACTCCATCTCGCTAGCCTTCCACTCCATCTCTCCAGCCTTCCACTCCATCCCTCTAGCATTCCACTCCATCTCGCTAGCCTCCACTCCATCTCGCTAGCCTCCACTCCATCTCTCTGGCCTTCCACTCCATCTCTCTAGCATTCCACTCCATCTCTCTAGCCTTCCACTCCATCTCTCTAGCCTTCCACTCTATCTCTCTAGCTTTCCACTCCATCTCTCTAGCCTTCCACTCCATCTCTCTAGCCTTCCACTCCATCTCTCTAGCCTCCACTCCATCCCTCTAGCCTTCCACTCCATCTCTCTGGCCTTCCACTCCATCTCTCTAGCCTTCCACTCCATCTCTCTATCCTGCTACTCCAACGCTCTAGCATTCCACTCCATCTCTTTGGCCTTCCACTCCATCTCTCTAACATTCCACTCCATCTCTCTAGCCTCCACTCCATCTTGCTAGCACAGTTGCCCACGTACAATACTGTAGTGTAGCTTTCCTCCCTCCAATCTGCTCCACAAGCTTCACATTGATTCAGATATGACTAGGTTGATAGGAGATTGTGTTTTGTTCTGTTCTGTTCTCACTTTCTCTCTCTTTTTCTCCATCACAGGCATGCACATATGTTGTCACTCTATAATAGCTTCTGTCTCCATCTCATCTGTCCATCTCTCGTTTTTATTTTCCTTTGCCTTTGGCACTCCATCTCTCTATCCTTCTACTCCAACGCTCTAGCATTCTACTCCATCTCTCTATCCCGCTACTCCATCTATCTAGCCTCCACTCCATCTCACTAGCCTTCCACTCCATCTCTCTATCCTGCTACTCCAACGCTCTAGCATTCTACTCCATCTCTCTGGCCTTCCACTCCATCTATCTAGCCTCCACTCCATCTCACTAGCCTTCCACTTCATCTCTCCAGCCTTCCACTCCATCTCTCTAGCCTTCCACTCCATCTCGCTAGCCTTCCACTCCATCTCTCTAGCCTTCCACTCCATCTCTCTGGCTTTCCAATGAATCTCTCTAGCCTTCCACTTCATCTCTCTAGCCTTCCACTCCATCTCTCTAGCCTTCCACTCCATCTCTCTGGCCTTCCACTCTATCTCTCTAGCTTTCCACTCCATCTCTCTAGCCTTCAACTCCATCTCTCTAGCCTTCCACTCCAACACTCTAGCCTTCCACTCCATCTCTCTAGCCTTCCACACCATCCCTCTAGCCTTCCACTCCATCTCTCTAGAATTCCACACCATCTCTCTAGCCTCCACTCCATCTCTCTAGCATTCCACTCCATCTCGCTAGCCTCCACTCCATCTCTCTAGCATTCCACTCCATCTATCTAGCCTTCCACTCCATCTCTCTATCTTTCCACTCCATCTATCTAGCCTTCCACTCCATCTATCTAGCCTTCCACTCCATCTCTGTAGTCTTCCACTCCATCTCTCTGGCCTTCCACTCCATCTCTCTGGCCTTCCACTCTATCTCTCTAGCCTTCCACTCCATCTCTCTAGCCTTCCACCCCATCTCTCTGGCCTTCCACTCTATCTCTCTAGCTTTCCACTCCATCTCTCTAGCCTTCCACTCCAACACTCTAGCCTTCCACTCCATCTCTCTAGCCTTCCACACCATCCCTCTAGCCTTCCACTCCATCTCTAGAATTCCACACCATCTCTCTAGCCTCCACTCCATCTCTCTAGCATTCCACTCCATCTCGCTAGCCTCCACTCCATCTCGCTAGCCTCCACTCCATCTATCTAGCCTTCCACTCCATCTATCTAGCCTTCCACTCCATCCATCTAGCCTTCCACTCCATCTCTCTAGCCTTCCATTCCATCTCTCTGGCCTTCCACTCCATCTCTCTAGCTTTCCACTCCATCTCTCTAGCCTTCCACTCCATCTCTCTTGCCTTCCACTCCAACACTCTAGCCTTCCACTCCATCTCTCTAGCCTTCCACACCATCCCTCTAGCCTTCCACTCCATCTCTCTAGAATTTCACACCATCTCTCTAGCCTCCACTCCATCTCTCTAGCATTCCACTCCATCTCTCTAGCCTTCCACTCCAACACTCTAGCCTTCCACTCCATCTCTCTAGCCTTCCACACCATCCCTCTAACCTTCCACTCCATCTCTCTAGAATTTCACACCATCTCGCTAGCCTCCACTCCATCTCTCTAGCTTTCCACTCCATCTATCTAGCCTTCCACTCCATCTATCTAGCCTTCCACTCCATCTCTCTAGCCTTCCACTCCATCTCTCTGGCCTTCTACTCCATCTCTCTGGCCTTCCACTCCATCTCTCTAGCCTTCCACTCCATCTCTCTAGCCTTCCACTCCATCTCTCTAGCCTTCCACTCCACCTCTCTGGCCTTCCACTCCACCTCTCTAGCCTTCCACTCCATCTCTCTAGCCTCCACTCCATCTCTGTAGCCTTCCACTCCATCTCTCTGGCCTTCCACTCCATCTATCTAGCCTTCCACTCCATCTCTCTAGCCTTCCACTCCATTTCTCCGGCCTTCCACTCCATCTCTGTAGCCTTCCACTCCATCTCTGTAGCCTCCACTCCATTTCTCTGGCCTTCCACTCCATCTCTGTAGCCTTCCACTCCATCTCTCTGGCCTTCCACTCCATTTCTCCGGCCTTCCACTCCATCTCTCTAGCTTTCCACTCCATCTCTCTAGCCTTCCACTCCATCTCTCTAGCCTTCCACTCCAACACTCTAGCCTTCCACTCCATCTCTCTAGCCTTCCACTCCAACACTCTAGCCTTCCACTCCATCTCTCTAGCCTTCCACACCATCCCTCTAGCCTTCCACTCCATCTCTCTAGAATTTCACACCATCTCTCTAGCCTCCACTCCATCTCTCTAGCTTTCCACTCCATCTATCTAGCCTTCCACTCCATCTATCTAGCCTTCCACTCCATCTCTCTAGCCTTCCACTCCATCTCTCTGGCCTTCTACTCCATCTCTCTGGCCTTCCACTCCATCTCTCTAGCCTTCCACTCCATCTCTCTAGCCTTCCACTCCATCTCTCTAGCCTTCCACTCCACCTCTCTGGCCTTCCACTCCACCTCTCTAGCCTTCCACTCCATCTCTCTAGCCTCCACTCCATCTCTGTAGCCTTCCACTCCATCTCTCTGGCCTTCCACTCCATCTATCTAGCCTTCCACTCCATCTCTCTAGCCTTCCACTCCATTTCTCCGGCCTTCCACTCCATCTCTGTAGCCTTCCACTCCATCTCTGTAGCCTCCACTCCATTTCTCTGGCCTTCCACTCCATCTCTGTAGCCTTCCACTCCATCTCTCTGGCCTTCCACTCCATTTCTCCGGCCTTCCACTCCATCTCTCTAGCCTTCCACTCCATTTCTCCGGCCTCTCTCCCTGCTATTCTATTATCTTACTGGAAAGGCTGGAGCTCCAGTGGTCGGTCATCTCTCCCATTCTTCATTATTCCCCTATTCTCTACCAACACTTTGCATCACTGAGGACGTAAGTGACCACTCTCTCTCTCTCTCTCTCTCTCTCTCTCCCTCCCTCCCTCCCTCCCTCCCTCCCTCCCTCAATTCAATTCAATTTAAAAGGGCTTTATTGGTATCGGAAACATATGTTTACATTGCCAAAGCAAGTGAAATAGGTAATAAACAAAAGATAAATAAACAATAAAAAATTATCAGAAATCATTACACTCACAAAAGTTTCAAAAGAATAAAGACATTTCAAATGTCATATTATGTCTATATATAGTGCTGTAATGATGTGCAAATAGTACAAAAGGGAAAAGGAATAAAGATAAATATGGGTTGTATTTACAATGGTGTTTGTTCTTCACTGGTTGCCTTTCTCACAGATCTTGCAGTTGTGATGGCACACTGTGGTATTTTACTCAATAGATATGGGAGTTTATCAAAATTGGATTTGTTTTCGAGTTCTTTGTGGGTCTGTGCACGAGGTTCGGAAGTGCAGCTCAGTTTCCTGATTAAAGTATTTTTTAGCCAGATCCTAATTTGTATGTTGAATTTTCTGTTCCTTTTGATGGGGAAGAAGGCCCTACTTGCCTTGTCTCTCAGCTCATTCACAGCTTTGTGGAAGTTACCTGTGTTGCTGATGTTTAGGTCGAGGTATGTATAGTTTTTTGTGTGCTCTAGGGCAACGGTGTCTAGATGGAGTTTGTATTTGTGGTCCTGGCAGCTGAACCTTTTTTGGGACAACCTTGTTTTAATCAGGGCCCAGGTCTGACATAATCTGTGCAGAAGATCTAGGTGCTGCTGTAGAACCGTATTGGTTGGGGACTTCCAGGTGTTGGCCTCATCAGCCCTGTCCTCACAGTCAGCATCTACATCACACTTCCAGGTGTTGGCCTCATCAGACCTGTCCTCACAGTCAGCGTCTACATCACACTTCCAGGTGTTGGCCTCATCAGACCTGTCCTCACAGTCAGCGTCTCCATCACACTTCCAGGTGTTGGCCTCATCAGACCTGTCCTCACAGTCAGCGTCTCCATCACACTTCCAGGTGTTGGCCTCATCAGACCTGTCCTCACAGTCAGCGTCTCCATCACACTTCCAGGTGTTGGCCTCATCAGACCTGTCCTCACAGTCAGCGTCTCCATCACACTTCCAGGTGTTGGCCTCATCAGACCTGTCCTCACAGTCAGCGTCTCCATCACACTTCCAGGTGTTGGCATCAGACCTGTCCTTACAGTCAGCGTCTCCATCACACTTCCAGGTGTTGGCCTCATCAGACCTGTCCTCACAGTCAGCGTCTCCATCACACTTCCAGGTGTTGGCATCAGACCTGTCCTCACAGTCAGCGTCTCCATCACACTTCCAGGTGTTGGCCTCATCAGACCTGTCCTCACAGTCAGCGTCTCCATCACACTTCCAGGTGTTGGCATCAGACCTGTCCTCACTGTCAGCATCTCCATCACACTTCCAGGTGTTGGCATCAGACCTGTCCTCACAGTCAGCGTCTCCATCACACTTCGAGGTGAGGGGGATGCATCTTCCTCCGCCACACGGGGGAAACTTCCAGGGGCACTGGGGCTTCATGCAGCTGGATTTGTCCCAATTGGCTTTTTCTTCTCTTGACTTTACATTGCGATTGGCAACATTCATAAATTAGGTGCATTTACCGCCACCGACCTCATTCGTCTTTCAGTTACCCACGTGGGTATAACCAATGAGGAGCTGGCATGTGGGTACCTTCTTCTATAAACCAATGAGGAGATGGGAGAGGCAGGACTTGCAGCGCGATCTGCGGCACAAATATAACTGACTTCTATTTTAGTCCTTGGCAATGCAGATGCTCGTTGGCGTAATAATTGAATAATATAGATTTCTAAATGTACTTTGCAACGCTCGCATTGCAGTCAGCCTGTAAGTGTGCCTTGAATTCAATTGAAATCACTGACAGTGTCACCAGCAAAGCACCCCCACACCATCACACCTCCTCCTCTTTGCTTCACAGTGGGAACCACACATGCAGAGATCATCCGTTCTCCTACTCTACATCTCACAAAGACACGGCTGTTGGAACCAATCTCAAATTTGGACTCATCAGACCAAAGGACAGATTTCCACCTATCTAATGTCCATTGCTCGTGTTTCTTGGCCCAAGCAAGTCTCTTCTTCTTGTTTGTGTCCTTTAGTAGTGGTTTCTTTGCAGCAATTCGACCATGAAGACCTGATTCACGCAGTCTCCTCTGAACAGTTGATGTTGAGATGTGTCTGTTACTTGAATTCTGTGAAGCATTTATTTGGGCTGCAATTTCTGAGGCTGGTAACTCTAATGTACTTATCCTCTGCAACAGAGGTAACTCTGTGTCTTCCTTTCCTGTGACGGGCCTCATGAGAGCCAGTTTCATCATTGTGCTTGATGGTTTTTGCGACTGCACTTGAAGAAACGTTAAAAGTTCTTGAAATGTTCCACATTGACTGACCTTCATGTCTTAAAGTCATGATGGACTGTCGTTTCTCTTTGCTTATTTGAGGTGTTCTTGCCATAATATGGACTTTGTCTTTTACCAAATAGGGATATCTTCACTATACCACCTCTACCATGTCACAACACAACTGATTGTCTCAAATGCATTAAGGAAAGAAATTCCACAAATTAACTTTAAACAAGACACACATTGAAATGCATTCCAGGTGACTAACTCATGGAGCTGGTTGAGAGAATGCCAAGAGTTTGCAAAGCTGTCATCAAATTGTGGCTACTTTGAAAAATCTCAAGTATAAAATATATTTGGATTTGTTTAACACTTTTTTGGTTACAACATGATTCCTCCATATGTGATATTTCATAGTTTTGATGTCTTCACTATCATTCTACAATGTAGAAAATAGTAAAAATAAAGAAAACCTTGAATGAGTAGGTGTGTCCACACTTTTGACTGGTTCTGTATGTCACCGAAGAAGACCTAGTAAAACCAATGCCTAACAAACTTTTAGTGACCAGTGACATTGTCATTTCATTTCTATAATGCCAATGTATTCGATCTATTCAAATGACTGATGTCTTGATCTATACATCTTCGCAGTTTTTAGTGAACTTGATGTTTGTATGTGACCTACAGGATTACTCACCTAAGGGTTGAACTTTTATGAAGGTTTTCGAGTATTCTTTGCAAACATGTGTTTTGTTTTGTTTGTTTGAGACAAAATCTGAATATTCTAATAGTCTTGCAAAATAAAAGTTTTGACAGTTGTGTTAATTCTATTGAGACCATGTTACCTTGTACTAAACCAATTGAGAAAAACTGCAAGGCCATTCATTTGGGAGGACCAAGAGGGACTCAGGGGAAACCCCCTCTTAGACATGCTCAGTGGTACATGCCAGTTGGAGAACATCTTGTTTTGAAGCAAGTCAAGTGAGGAAAAGGGGGGTGCTTGCTTCTGTGGTTGGATCTCTCATCAACTCAAAAACAAGAGAGTGACGTTCTTCAACATCAGGCTGCTTCTCTCTGTTCTATCTTCTGAAATCAGCTGCCGTTGAAAACAAGGCCTTTGGTTCCCCTTAGTGGCCAAAGTAGTCAATCTGAAAGATGTGAGTGTGCAGGACATATCAATCAACATATAATCTCATATTCATCTTGTATTCATCAAAAGTATTTTTTTTTCTCTCTCTAGGACAGTAAAGGGCCTCCAGACTGTGGTCTTAGTGAGTACTCCTGTACGCTTGGTGTCGACCTACGGAGGGGACGCAGGCGTTTCTCTGGCAACCTGCAGCTGCCCCCATTGTCGTGGAGACAGGCAGAGAGGTCGCGGACCCCTGACAATGACTGGGTCGTCCGACCCACCTTCCTCCCCTTCTGCACCCCGCCCCGCATCGACATCACACCTGTCGACCCCGAGTGGTGAGTGTACACACACACTCCACTTTCCTCCATTATATTCCTAACTGAACTCCTATGGTGATAATGTAGATCCATTCAAAACCCAGAGAGACCCATGTAGATCCCTCTGTGAAAAGAGTTCTACATGGAACCCAAAAAGGTTCTACCTGGAAGAAAAAAGGGTTATTCAAAGGGTTCTCATATGGGAACAGCTGAAGAACTCTTTTAGGTTCTAGATAGAACCTTTTTTTCTAAGCGTGTAGAGGAGGCTGGTCTATTCTTAATGGGATCCTGCTGAGATGACTTCAGATTGTAGTCTCTAGGAGAGACTCTTTGGAAGTCAAATAGCTGCGTTACCTGTGCTAATGGAATATGGTGTGTGTATGTGTGTGTGTCTGCGGGTGTGCGTGCAAAAAAGAGTGACGCTCAATAGTCTACTTGTTCAATGAATGTGTTTTATTGTGTGGAGTTCCTTTGCATTGTGTCTGTATAGGCAGTGTTTTTGACCGCCACTCTGGTGAGTAGACTGAAGGCGGTGTTACATAATAATAATAATAATAATACATGGGATTTAAAGCACCTTTCTTAGAAACCCAAGGACACTGACCTAACAGACACGTTCTGTAGAGAGTCATCATGGTCACAGAGTTATTACTGCGTAGGAGGGCAGTCAGCACCATCTCTTCACTATAACTGCCTGGCTGGGAATGGTGTGTGTGTGTGTGTGTGTGTGTGTGTGTGTGTGTGTGTGTGTGTGTGTGTGTGTGTGTGTGTGTGTGTGTGTGTGTGTGTGTGTGTGTGTGTGTGTGTGTGTGTGTGTGTGTGTGTGTGTGTGTCAAAAATTAACACAGGCCCACCAGTGAGCGAGATACTGGATTGAAGCAGGAACTGTTTGCATCAGAGACTGTTTCTGTGTACGCAGATTCAGAGTTACGCCTCCCGCAAGACCAGGTGTTTTTTCTTCTTAAAATCGTATCATAGCCCTATCATCGCCAATAAGGCCTGATTGGAGTGAATATCCTGATGTTGATGGTTATACACTATATTAATCAGTGGGAGCTGGTGGTTCAGTATCTGAGGAATAATCTGTAGAGGGAACATTGCTAAGAGAGAGAGGCTAAGAGAGAGGCTAAGAGAGAGGCTGAGAGAGAGAGGCTGAGAGAGAGAGAAAGAGAGAGGCTGGGAGAGAGAGAATGAGAGAGAGTCTGAGAGAGAAAGAGGGAGGCTGGGAGAGAGAGAGAGAATGAGAGAGAAAGAGAGAGCGAGCCCCAGGACAGCAACACAATCAAATCATGAGAAAACAAAAAGATAATTACTTGACACATTGGAAAGAATTAACAAAAAAACAGAGCAAACTAGAATGCTATTTGGCCCTGAACAGAGAGTACACTTTGGCAGAATAACTGACCACTGTGACTGACCCAAAATTAAGGAAATCTTTGACTATCTACAGACTCAGTGAGCATAGCCTTGCTATTGAGAAAGGCCGCCGTAGGCAGACATGGCTCTCAAGAGAAGACAGGCTATGTGCACACTGCCCTCGAAATTATGTTTAAACTGAGCTGCACTTCCTAACCTCCTGCCCAATGTATGATCATATTAGAGACACATATTATCCTCAGATTACACAGACCCACAAGTAATTTGAAAACAAACCCGATTTTGATAAACTCCCATATCTACTGGGTGAAATACAACAGTGTGCCATCACAGCAGCAAGATTTGTGACCTGTTGCCACAAGAAAAGAGCAACCAGTGAAGAACAAACACCATTTATGTTTATCTATTTTCCTTTTTGTATTTTAACTATTTGCACATTGTTACAGCACTATATATAGACATAATATGACATTTGAAATGTCTTTATTCTTTTGGAAATTTTGTGAGTGTAATGTTTACCGTTAGTTTTTTATTGTTTATTGAACTTTTGTTTATTATCTATTTCACTTGCACACACACGCGTACATGCACAAGCACAATCACAGGGACACATGTACACACACTTAATTAGCTTTGATTAGCTCGTTAACTGAATTCTTATCTGGATTTGACACTCCTGGACAGCAGGCTCTGGTTCATTGTGTGTGTGCCTGTGTGCGTGGATGTGTGGTCTGTGTCATGTGTGTGTGTGTCTGTGCACGTGCAGCCCTGCAAGCCTGCATGGCTTGCAGGCAAGCAGGGTGTGTGTGGACACACACCCTGCTTGAGTCTTTCCCTGGAGCGGGTGTGGGGTCTACTGTTGTCTAGATCTAACAATGAGCTCAGAGTCAGACTGAACTTCCTCTACATCAGTTTTCCCAGTGTTATTTGGTAAGTTTCCATGGTACAGCGGTTACTGCTGGAACACTGAGACAGGAGTTTCCTAAAGAGCACACTACATTTCAGGAACAGTTTAGTACCCAGTCTACCCAGAGAGTAGTTTAGTACCCAGTCTACCCAGAGAGTAGTTTAGTACCCAGTCTACCCAGAGAGTAGTTTAGTACCCAGTCTATCATGAGAGTAGTTTAGTACCCAGTCTACCCAGAGAGTAGTTTAGTACTCAGTCTACCATGAGATATGTTTAGTACCCAGTCTACCATGAGAGTAGTTTAGTACTCAGTCTACCATGAGAGTAGTTTAGTACTCAGTTTACCCAGAGAGTAGTTTAGTACCCAGTCTACCATGAGAGTAGTTTAGTACCCAGTCTACCAAGAGAGTAGTTTAGTACCCAGTCTACCCAGAGAGTAGTTTAGTACCCAGTCTACCATGAGAGTAGTTTGTTGACCAGTCTACCCAGAGAGTAGTTTACTACCCAGTCTACCATGAGAGTAGTTTAATACTCAGTTTACCCAGAGAGTAGTTTAGTACCCAGTCTACCATGAGAATTGTTTAGTACGCAGTCGACCATGAGAGTAGTTTAGTACCCAGTCTACCCAGAGAGTAGTGTAGTACCCAGTCTATCATGAGAGTAGTTTAGTACCCAGTCTACCCAGAGAGTAGTTTAGTACCCAGTCAGTCATGAGAGTAGTTTTGTACCCAGTCTATCATGAGATATGTTTAGTACCCAGTCTATCATGAGAGTAGTTTAGTACCCAGTCTATCATGAGAGTAGTTTACTACCCAGTCTATCATGAGAGTAGTTTAGTACCCAGTCTATCATGAGAGTAGTTTAGTACCCAGTCTATCATGAGAGTAGTTTAGTACCCAGTATATCATGAGAGTAGTTTAGTACCCAGTGCACCCAGAGAGTAGTTTAGTACCCAGACTATCATGAGAGTAGTTTTGTACCCAGTCTAGCATGAGATATGTTTAGTACCCAGTCTATCATGAGAGTAGTTTAGTACCCAGTCTATCATGAGACTAGTTTAGTACCCTGTCTATCATGGGAGTAGTTTAGTACCCAGTCTATCATGAGAGTAGTTTAGTACCCAGTCTACACAGAGAGTAGTTTAGTACTCAGTCTACCCAGAGAGTAGTTTAGTACCCAGTCTACCCAGAGAGTAGGTTACTACCCAGTCTACCCAGAGAATAGTTTAGTACCCAGTCTACCCAGAGAGTAGTTTAGTACCCAGTCTACCCAGAGAGTAGTTTAGTACCCAGTCTACCCAGAGAGTAGTTTAGTACCCAGTCTACCCAGAGAGTAGGTTACTACCCAGTCTACCCAGAGAATAGTTTAGTACCCAGTCTACCCAGAGAGTAGTTTAGTACCCAGTCTACCCAGAGAATAGTTTAGTACCCAGTCTACCATGAGAGTTGTTTAGTACCCAGTCTACCATGAGAGTTGTTTAGTACCCAGTCTACCATGAGAGTTGTTTAGTACCCAGTCTATCATGAGAGTAGTTTAGTACCCAGTCTATCATGAGAGTAGTTTAGTACCCAGTCTACCATGAGAGTCTATGCTAGAGTTTTCTGTACTTTGCTGTTGTGTAAACTTGTCTCCTCTAGTAAGGTGGTGTGGTCCTTTCCACTCAGACAAGAGGACACTGAAAGTCAGCTGATTTGGCATGTTGTCTGGCAAATTAACAGGACATGGCATCTATGACCTGGTATTTAGTGTTGAATGTACTTTAATCAGATAATTTGAATAAACTGTGAGACTTTTCATTCGGGAAATAAACATGATTGAATGCTTTCCCACATTCTACCAGAAGAGGGCGGTGTTAATATGAATTACATCTGTACTGTTTATTGTCATGTCAGACTTTTTTTCTATTGAACAAGGTCATACTAGTTAGCAAGCATCTTTCTGTGGAATATCCCTTCTTATACATACATAGATACACACACACACACACACACACACACACACACACACACACACACACACACACACACACACACACAGTTTTAATATGAGGGCTACTAACAATATTAATTTGCATGTCTTGATCAAACCTTAACCGGTTAACCAGCCAGTATAGGTGGTGTGTTAGACTGGTATACTGTTAGACTGTGAGACTGGTAGACTGTTAGACTGGTAGACTGTGAGACTGTTAGACTGTGAGACTGGTAGACTGTGAGACTGGTAGACTGTGAGACTGTTAAACTGTGAGACTGGTAGACTGTTATATTGGTAGACTGTGAGACTGGTAGACTCTGAGACTGGTAACTGGTATGGTGTTAGACTATTATATTGTTAGACTGGTAGTCTGGTAGTCTGGTATATTGTTAGACTGGTAGACTGGTAGTCTGGTAGACTGGTATATTGTTAGACTGGTAGACTGGTCAACTGGTAGACTGGTATATTGTTAGACTGTTATATTGTTGGACCGTTAGACTGGTAGACTTGTGGTCTGGTGACTGGTATATTTTTAGACTGTAAGACTGAGACTGATAGGCTGTTATATTGTTAGACTGTTATATTGTTAGACTGTTATATTATTAGACTGGTATATTGTTAGACTGGTATACTGTTATATTGTTAGACTGGTATACTGTTATATTGTTGGACTGGTATACTGTTATATTGTTAGACTGGTAGACTGTTATATTGTTAGACTGGTAGACTGTTATATTGTTAGACTGGTATACTGTTATATTGTTAGACTGTTATATTGTTAGACTGGTAGACTGTTATATTGTTAGACTGGTAGACTGTTATATTGTTGGACTGGTAGACTGTTATATTGTTAGACTGGTAGACTGGTATATTGTTAGACTGGTAGACTGTTATATTGTTAGACTGGTAGACTGGTATATTGTTAGACTGTTATATTGTTGGACTGGTAGACTGGTATATTGTTAGACTGTTATATTGTTAGACTGTTATATTGTTAGACTGGTATACTGTTATATTGTTAGACTGGTATACTGTTATATTGTTAGACTGGTATACTGTTATATTGTTAGACTGTTATATTGTTGGACTGGTAGACTGTTATATTGTTGGAATGGTAGACTGGTATATTGTTAGACTGGTAGACTGGTATATTGTTAGACTGTTATATTGTTAGACTGGTAGACAGGTATATTGTTAGACTGTTATATTGTTAGACTGGTAGACTGTTATATTGTTGGACTGGTAGACTGTTATATTGTTAGACTGGTAGACTGGTAGACTGGTATATTGTTAGACTGGTAGACTGTTATATTGTTAGACTGGTAGACTGGTATATTGTTAGACTGTTATATTGTTGGACTGGTAGACTGGTATATTGTTAGACTGTTATATTGTTAGACTGTTATATTGTTAGACTGGTATACTGTTATATTGTTAGACTGGTATACTGTTATATTGTTAGACTGGTATACTGTTATATTGTTAGACTGTTATATTGTTGGACTGGTAGACTGTTATATTGTTGGAATGGTAGACTGGTATATTGTTAGACTGGTAGACTGGTATATTGTTAGACTGTTATATTGTTAGACTGGTAGACAGGTATATTGTTAGACTGTTATATTGTTAGACTGGTAGACTGGTATATTGTTGGACTGGTATACTGTTATATTGTTAGACTGGTATAGACTTGTAAACTGTTATATTGTTAGACTGGTAGACTGGTATATTGTTAGACTGGTATACTGTTATATTGTTGGACTGGTAGACTGGTATATTGTTAGACTGTTATATTGTTAGACTGTTATATTGTTATATTGTTAGACTGTTATACTGTTATATTGTTAGACTGTTATGTTGTTAGACTGTTATATTGTTAGACTGGTAGACTGTTATATTGTTAGACTGGTATACTGTTATATTGTTAGACTGGTATACTGTTATATTGTTAGACTGTTATATTGTTGGACTGGTAGACTGTTATATTGTTGGAATGGTAGACTGGTATATTGTTAGACTGGTAGACTGGTATATTGTTAGACTGTTATATTGTTAGACTGGTAGACAGGTATATTGTTAGACTGTTATATTGTTAGACTGGTAGACTGGTATATTGTTGGACTGGTATACTGTTATATTGTTAGACTGGTATAGACTTGTAAACTGTTATATTGTTAGACTGGTAGACTGGTATATTGTTAGACTGGTATACTGTTATATTGTTGGACTGGTAGACTGGTATATTGTTAGACTGTTATATTGTTAGACTGTTATATTGTTATATTGTTAGACTGTTATATTGTTAGACTGTAATATTGTTAGACTGTTATATTGGTAGGCTGTTATATTGTTAGATTGGTATATTGTTGGACTGGTAGACTGTTATATTGTTAGACTGGTAGACTGGTATATTGTTAGACTGGTATACTGTTATATTGTTAGACTGGTATACTGTTATATTGTTAGACTGTTATATTGTTGGACTGGTAGACTGTTATATTGTTAGACTGTTATATTGTTAGACTGTTATATTGTTAGACTGTTATATTGTTAGACTGTTATATTGTTAGACTGGTATATTGTTATATTGTTAGACTGTTATACTGTTATATTGTTAGACTGTTATGTTGTTAGACTGTTATATTGTTAGACTGGTAGACTGTTATATTGTTAGACTGTTATGTTGTTAGACTGTTATATTGTTAGACTGGTATACTGTTATATTGTTAGACTGGTATACTGTTATATTGTTGGACTGGTATACTGTTATATTGTTAGACTGGTATACTGTTATATTGTTAGACTGTTATATTGTTAGACTGTTATACTGTTATATTGTTAGACTGTTATATTGTTAGACTGTTATATTGTTGGACTGGTATACTGGTAGACTGGTATATTGTTAGACTGGTAGACTGGTAGTCTGGTAGACTTGTATATTGTTAGACTGGTAGACTGGTCATCTGGTAGACTGGTATATTGTTAGACTGTTATATTGTTGGACCGTTAGACTGGTAGACTTGTGGTCTGGTGACTGGTATATTTTTAGACTGTAAGACTGAGACTGATAGGCTGTTATGTTGTTAGACTGGTAGACTGTTATATTGTTAGACTGTTATATTGTTAGACTGTTATATTGTTAGACTGTTATATTGTTAGACTGTTATATTGTTAGACTGTTATATTGTTAGACTGTTATATTGTTAGACTGTTATATTATTAGACTGGTATATTGTTAGACTGGTAGACTGTTATATTGTTAGACTGGTATATTGTTAGACTGTTATATTGTTGGACTGGTAGACTGGTATATTGTTAGACTGGTATATTGTTGGACTGCTAGACTGGTATATTGTTGGACTGGTAGACTGGTATATTGTTAGACTGGTAGACTGTTATATTGTTAGACTGGTAGACTGTTATATTGTTAGACTGGTAGACTGTTATATTGTTGGACTGGTAGACTGTTATATTGTTAGACTGGTATATTGTTGGACTGGTAGACTGGTATATTGTTGGACTGGTAGACTGGTATATTGTTAGACTGTTATATTGTTAGACTGTTATATTGTTAGACTGGTAGACTGTTATATTGTTAGACTGTTAGACTGGTAGACTGTTATATTGTTAGACTGGTAGACTGTTATATTGTTAGACTGGTAGACTGGTATATTGTTAGACTGGTAGACTGTTATATTGTTAGACTGGTATATTGTTGGACTGTTATATTGTTAGACTTGTATACTGTTATATTGTTAGACTGGTAGACTGGTATATTGTTAGACTGGTAGACTGTTATATTGTTAGACTGGTAGACTGTTATATTGTTAGACTGGTATATTGTTAGACTGTTATGTTGTTAGACTGTTATATTGTTAGACTGTTATATTGTTAGACTGGTATATTGTTAGACTGGTAGACTGTTATATTGTTAGACTGGTAGACTGTTATATTGTTAGACTGTTATATTGTTAGACTGTTATATTGTTAGACTGTTATATTGTTAGACTGGTATATTGTTAGACTGTTATATTGTTAGACTGTTATATTGTTAGACTGGTATATTGTTAGACTGTTATATTGTTAGACTGGTAGACTGTTATATTGTTAGACTGTTATATTGTTAGACTGTTATGTTGTTAGACTGTTATATTGTTAGACTGTTATATTGTTAGACTGTTATATTGTTAGACTGTTATATTGTTAGACTGTTATATTGTTAGACTGTTATATTGTTAGACTGGTAGACTGGTATATTGTTAGACTGGTAGACTGTTATATTGTTAGACTGGTATATTGTTGGACTGGTAGACTGGTATATTGTTGGACTGGTAGACTGGTATATTGTTAGACTGGTAGACTGTTATATTGTTGGACTGGTATACTGTTATATTGTTAGACTGTTATATTGTTGGACTGGTATACTGTTATATTGTTAGACTGGTATACTGTTATATTGTTAGACTGTTATATTGTTGGACTGGTATACTGTTATATTGTTGGACTGGTATACTGTTATATTGTTAGACTGTTATATTGTTGGACTGGTAGACTGTTATATTGTTAGACTGTTATATTGTTAGACTGTTATATTGTTAGACTGTTATATTGTTAGACTGTTATATTGTTAGACTGGTATATTGTTATATTGTTAGACTGTTATACTGTTATATTGTTAGACTGTTATGTTGTTAGACTGTTATATTGTTAGACTGGTAGACTGTTATATTGTTAGACTGTTATGTTGTTAGACTGTTATATTGTTAGACTGGTATACTGTTATATTGTTAGACTGGTATACTGTTATATTGTTGGACTGGTATACTGTTATATTGTTAGACTGGTATACTGTTATATTGTTAGACTGTTATATTGTTAGACTGTTATACTGTTATATTGTTAGACTGTTATATTGTTAGACTGTTATATTGTTGGACTGGTATACTGGTAGACTGGTATATTGTTAGACTGGTAGACTGGTAGTCTGGTAGACTTGTATATTGTTAGACTGGTAGACTGGTCATCTGGTAGACTGGTATATTGTTAGACTGTTATATTGTTGGACCGTTAGACTGGTAGACTTGTGGTCTGGTGACTGGTATATTTTTAGACTGTAAGACTGAGACTGATAGGCTGTTATGTTGTTAGACTGGTAGACTGTTATATTGTTAGACTGTTATATTGTTAGACTGTTATATTGTTAGACTGTTATATTGTTAGACTGTTATATTGTTAGACTGTTATATTGTTAGACTGTTATATTGTTAGACTGTTATATTATTAGACTGGTATATTGTTAGACTGGTAGACTGTTATATTGTTAGACTGGTATATTGTTAGACTGTTATATTGTTGGACTGGTAGACTGGTATATTGTTAGACTGGTATATTGTTGGACTGCTAGACTGGTATATTGTTGGACTGGTAGACTGGTATATTGTTAGACTGGTAGACTGTTATATTGTTAGACTGGTAGACTGTTATATTGTTAGACTGGTAGACTGTTATATTGTTGGACTGGTAGACTGTTATATTGTTAGACTGGTATATTGTTGGACTGGTAGACTGGTATATTGTTGGACTGGTAGACTGGTATATTGTTAGACTGTTATATTGTTAGACTGTTATATTGTTAGACTGGTAGACTGTTATATTGTTAGACTGTTAGACTGGTAGACTGTTATATTGTTAGACTGGTAGACTGTTATATTGTTAGACTGGTAGACTGGTATATTGTTAGACTGGTAGACTGTTATATTGTTAGACTGGTATATTGTTGGACTGTTATATTGTTAGACTTGTATACTGTTATATTGTTAGACTGGTAGACTGGTATATTGTTAGACTGGTAGACTGTTATATTGTTAGACTGGTAGACTGTTATATTGTTAGACTGGTATATTGTTAGACTGTTATGTTGTTAGACTGTTATATTGTTAGACTGTTATATTGTTAGACTGGTATATTGTTAGACTGGTAGACTGTTATATTGTTAGACTGGTAGACTGTTATATTGTTAGACTGTTATATTGTTAGACTGTTATATTGTTAGACTGTTATATTGTTAGACTGGTATATTGTTAGACTGTTATATTGTTAGACTGTTATATTGTTAGACTGGTATATTGTTAGACTGTTATATTGTTAGACTGGTAGACTGTTATATTGTTAGACTGTTATATTGTTAGACTGTTATGTTGTTAGACTGTTATATTGTTAGACTGTTATATTGTTAGACTGTTATATTGTTAGACTGTTATATTGTTAGACTGTTATGTTGTTAGACTGTTATGTTGTTAGACTGTTATATTGTTAGACTGTTATATTGTTAGACTGTTATATTGTTAGACTGGTAGACTGGTATATTGTTAGACTGGTAGACTGTTATATTGTTAGACTGGTATATTGTTGGACTGGTAGACTGGTATATTGTTGGACTGGTAGACTGGTATATTGTTAGACTGGTAGACTGTTATATTGTTGGACTGGTATACTGTTATATTGTTAGACTGTTATATTGTTGGACTGGTATACTGTTATATTGTTAGACTGGTATACTGTTATATTGTTAGACTGTTATATTGTTGGACTGGTATACTGTTATATTGTTGGACTGGTATACTGTTATATTGTTAGACTGTTATATTGTTGGACTGGTAGACTGTTATATTGTTAGACTGTTATATTGTTAGACTGTTATATTGTTAGACTGTTATATTGTTGGACTGGTATACTGTTATATTGTTAGACTGGTATACTGTTATATTGTTAGACTGTTATATTGTTGGACTGGTATACTGTTATATTGTTGGACTGGTATACTGTTATATTGTTAGACTGTTATATTGTTGGACTGGTATACTGTTATATTGTTAGACTGGTATACTGTTATATTGTTAGACTGTTATATTGTTGGACTGGTATACTGTTATATTGTTGGACTGGTAGACTGGTATATTGTTAGACTGTTATATTGTTGGACTGGTAGACTGGTATATTGTTAGACTGTTATATTGTTAGACTGTTATGTTGTTAGACTGTTATATTGTTAGACTGTTATATTGTTAGACTGGTAGACTGGTATATTGTTAGACTGGTAGACTGTTATATTGTTAGACTGGTATATTGTTGGACTGGTAGACTGTTATATTGTTAGACTGTTATATTGTTGGACTGTTATATTGTTGGACTGGTATATTGTTAGACTGTTATATTGTTAGACTGGTAGACTGTTATATTGTTAGACTGTTATATTGTTAGACTGTTATATTGTTAGACTGTTATATTGTTAGACTGGTAGACTGTTATATTGTTAGACTGTTATATTGTTAGACTGGTATATTGTTAGACTGTTATATTGTTAGACTGGTAGACTGGTAGACTGGTACAGTGCCTTGCGAAAGTATTCGGCCCCCTTGAACTTTGCGACCTTTTGCCACATTTCAGGCTTCAAACATAAAGATATAAAACTGTATTTTTTTGTGAAGAATCAACAACAAGTGGGACACAATCATGAAGTGGAACGACATTTATTGGATATTTCAAACTTTTTTAACAAATCAAAAACTGAAAAATTGGGCGTGCAAACATTGAAATGTGGCAAAAGATCGCAAAGTTCAAGGGGGCTGAAAACTTTTGCAAGGCACTGTATATTGTTAGACTGTTATATTGTTAGACTGGTATACTGGTATATTGTTAGACTGTTATATTGTTAGACTGTTATATTGTTAGACTGTTATATTGTTAGACTGTTATATTGTTAGACTGGTAGACTGGTCGTCTGGTAGACTGGTATATTGTTAGACTGGTAGACTGTTATATTGGTAGACTGGTATATTGTTAGACTGGTATACTGTTATATTGTTAGACTGTTATATTGTTGGACTGGTAGACTGGTATATTGTTAGACTGTTATATTGTTAGACTGTTATATTGTTTGACTGTTATATTGTTAGACTGTTATATTGTTAGACTGGTAGACTGGTCGTCTGGTAGACTGGTATATTGTTAGACTGGTAGACTGTTATATTGGTAGACTGGTATATTGTTAGACTGTTATGTTGTTAGACTGGTATATTGTTAGACTGTTATGTTGTTAGACTGGTATATTGTTAGACTTTTATGTTGTTAGACTGGTATATTGTTAGACTGTTATGTTGTTAGACTGTTATATTGTTGGACTGGTAGACTGGTATACTGTTATATTGTTAGACTGTTATATTGTTAGACTGGTATACTGTTATATTGTTAGACTGGTAGACTGCTATATTGTTAGACCGGTATATTGTTGGACTGGTAGACTGGTATATTGTTAGACTGTTATATTGTTAGACTGGTATACTGTTATATTGTTAGATCGGTATATTGTTGGACTGGTAGACTGGTATATTGTTAGACTGTTATATTGTTAGACTGGTATACTGTTATATTGTTAGATCGGCTGATTAATCGGTACCAGCTTTTTTGGTCCTCCAATAATCGGTATCGGTATCGGCTTTGAAAAATCATAATCGGTTTACCTCTAATTGTGAGTAGAGTTGGACTGGTAGACTGGTAGACTGGTGTATTGTGAGTGGAGTTGGACTGGTAGACTGGTAGACTGGTGTATTGTGAGTGGAGTTGGACTGGTAGACTGGTAGACTGGTGTATTGTGAGTGGAGTTGGACTGGTAGACTGGTAGACTGGTGTATTGTGAGTGGAGTTGGACTGGTAGACTGGTAGACTGGTGTATTGTGAGTGGAGTTGGACTGGTAGACTGGTAGACTGGTGTATTGTGAGTGTAGTTGGACTGGTAGACTGGTGTATTGTGAGTGGAGTTGGACTGGTAGACTGGTAGACTGGTGTATTGTGAGTGTAGTTGGACTGGTAGACTGGTAGACTGGTGTATTGTGAGTAGAGTTGGACTGGTAGACTGGTAGACTGGTGTATTGTGAGTGGAGTTGGACTGGTAGACTGGTAGACTGGTGTATTGTGAGTGGAGTTGAACTGGTAGACTGGTAGACTGGTGTATTGTGAGTGGAGTTGGTCTGGTAGACTGGTAGACTGGTGTATTGTGAGTGGAGTTAGACTGGTAGACTGGTAGACTGGTGTATTGTGAGTAGAGTTGGACTGGTAGACTGGTAGACTGGTGTATTGTGAGTGGAGTTGGACTGGTAGACTGGTAGACTGGTGTATTGTGAGTGGAGTTGAACTGGTAGACTGGTAGACTGGTGTATTGTGAGTGGAGTTAGACTGGTAGACTGGTATATTGTGAGTGGAGTTGAACTGGTAGACTGGTAGACTGGTGTATTGTGAGTGGAGTTAGACTGGTAGACTGGTGTATTGTGAGTGGAGTTGAACTGGTAGACTGGTAGACTGGTGTATTGTGAGTGGAGTTAGACTGGTAGACTGGTGTATTGTGAGTGGAGTTGGACTGGTAGACTGGTAGACTGGTGTATTGTGAGTGGAGTTAGACTGGTAGACTGGTATATTGTGAGTGGAGTTGAACTGGTAGACTGGTAGACTGGTGTATTGTGAGTGGAGTTAGACTGGTAGACTGGTGTATTGTGAGTGGAGTTGGACTGGTACAGTATGTTGATGTTCTGAACACATTCTGGGCCTAGATTCTGTTGACCTGATTTAATTAAGAGTTGCAGTGTTAGCCTGCACCCACAGACCCTGTGTGTGTGTGTGTGTGTGTGTGTGTGTGTGTGTGTGTGTGTGTGTGTGTGTGTGTGTGTGTGTGTGTGTTAATGTGTGTGTGTGTGTGTTAATGTGTCTGTGTTTGCTGTACTGAGATGCTTTGTGTGCATGTTGTGTGTGCAAGTTTGTGTGAGTGAGTATGGGGGTGTTGGGTTGTAGTGTGACATTCTTTACATAATTTTCTTCCCCTTCCCTTCCCACCCTCTCATTGTCTTGTTACAACACCTTTTCATACTTTATTTACAGGAGAGGCTGGGAGGGGAGGGGTGGGGAGAGGCTGGGAGGGGATGGGAGGAGAGAGAGTGGGAGGGGAGGGGAGGAGAGAGGCTGGGAGGGGAGGGGAGGGAAGGAGTGCAACTGGAGAGGCTGGGAGGGGAGGGGAGGAGAGGTTGTGAGGGGAGGGGAGGGAGCGAGGCTGCGAGGGGAGGGGAGGAGAGATGCTGTGTGGGGGGGGGAGAGGCTGGGAGGGGAGGGAGGGGTGGAGAGAGGCTGTGTGGGGGGGGGGGGGGGAAGAGAGGCTGGGAGGGGAGGGAGAGGGGAGGGGAGGGGAGGAGAGGCTATGAGGGGAGGGAGAGGGGAGGAGAGGGGAGGAGAGGTTGTGAGGGGAGCGAGACTGCGAGGGGAGGGGAGGAGAGATGCTGTGTGGGGGGGAGAAGAGAGGCTGGGAGGGGAGGGAGAGGGGAGGGGAGGGGAGGAGAGGCTATGAGGGGAGGGAGAGGGGAGGGGAGGAGAGGAGAAGTTGTGAGGGGAGCGAGCCTGCGAGGGGAGGGGAGGAGAGATGCTGTGTGGGGGGGAGAAGAGAGGCTGGGAGGGGAGGGAGAGGGGAGGGGAGGAGAGAGGCTGTGTGGGGAGGGGTGGAGAGAGGCTGTGTGGGGAGGGGAGGAGAGAGGCTGTGTGGGGAGGGGTGGAGAGAGGCTGTGTGGGGAGGGGAGAAGAGAGGCTGGGAAGGGAAGGGAGAGGCAGTGAGGGAGGGACAGGGGGGAGAAGCTGAGAGACAGTTATTTTGAGAAACAATTATTTTTCTTGCTGACGTGACACGATTGTGTCGGAGCACAGGGTCCATCAAGCATAGACTTTTGGACTGTTAGAGGGTGTGCGTGTTACAGGGTGTGTGTGATACAGGATGTGCGTGTTACAGGGTGTGTGTGTTACAGGGTGTGCGTGTTACAGGGTGTGTGTGCTACAGGATGTGCGTGTTACAGGGTGTGTGTGTTACAGGGTGTATGTGTTACAGGGTGTATGTGTTACAGGGTGTGTGTGCTACAGGATGTGCGTCTTACAAGGTGTGTGTGTTACAGGGTGTGTGTGTTACAGGGTGTATGTGTTACAGGGTGTATGTGTTACAGGGTGTGTGTGCTACAGGATGTGCGTCTTACAAGGTGTGTGTGTTACAGGGTGTGTGTGTGCTACAGGATGTGCGTGTTACAGGGTGTGTGTGTGTTACAGGGTGTATGTGTTACAGGGTGTATGTGTTACAGGGTGTATGTGTGCTACAGGATGTGTGTGTGTTACAGGGTGTATGTGTTACAGGGTGTGTGTGTGCTACAGGATGTGCGTGTTACAGGATGTATGTGTTACAGGGTGTGTATGTGTTACAGGGTGTGTGTGTGTTACAGGGTGTATGTGTTACAGGGTGTATGTGTTACAGGGTGTGTCTGTGCTACAGGATGTGCGTGTTACAGGGTGTGTGTGTGTTACAGGGTGTATGTGTTACAGGGTGTATGTGTTACAGGGTGTATGTGTTACAGGGTGTGTGTGTTACAGGGTGTGTGTGTTACAGGGTGTGTGTGCTACAGGATGTGCGTGTTACAGGGTGTGTGTGTGTTACAGGGTGTATGTGTTACAGGGTGTGTGTGTTACAGGGTGTGTGTGTTACAGGGTGTATGTGTTACAGGGTGTGTGTGTTACAGGGTGTATGTGTTACAGGGTGTGTGTGCTACAGGGTGTGTGTGCTACAGGGTGTGTGTGCTACAGGGTGTGTGTGTTACAGGGTGTGTGTGTTACAGGGTGTATGTGTTACAGGGTGTGTGTGTTACAGGGTGTGTGTGTTACAGGGTGTGTGTGTTACAGGGTGTGTGTGTTACAGGGTGTATGTGTTACAGGGTGTGTGTGTTACAGGGTGTGTGTGTTACAGGGTGTATGTGTTACAGGGTGTATGTGTTACAGGGTGTGTGTGTGCTACAGGGTGTGTGTGTTACAGGGTGTGTGTGCTCGATTGAGAGAAATAATGGATGTGTGTTAGTGCAGACGTGTACTCCCAGTTGGGATTCCAGCAGGCCTTAATGGGTCAGCTTTTAGTGGATCACTCTGTTGTTTTTGTGCGTCACTAACGAAGACTGCACTCTTTAAGTTTTAAGTGTGTGTGTGTGCAAGCGTGCGTGTGTGTTAGAGCTGGGAGGAAGCTTGTGTCTGTGTTTCACAGCCTACTCCAATACAATCTCTCTGGGAAGGAATTACAGTATCTTTGTGTTTTGTCTCCTTGTAATAGCTGACTCCTTAGCAGAGATCCTCTGATGCCTTCCACTATTTACTGGGCTTTGGCACCACTGACACCAATGAGATGAATATGTGTCTCTACTGGATGTACTTTGTTTGTGCTGTAGCAGTACAATGTGACATACCACTGCCCGTTTCAATCCGCCTTGGTCTGGGTGGGCGTCTCTAATCCATGGCTAAGAAAATTGAACTTGCCCCCTTTTGAGTATGTGCGTGCGTGTGTGTGTGCGTGTGTGTGTGTGTGTGTGTGTGTGTGTGTGTGTGTGTGTGTGTGTGTGTGTGTGTGTGTGTGTGTGTGTGTGTGTGTGTGTGTGTGTGTGTGTGTGACTGTGAGTGTTCAATAGAGTGGTTGACATACTCCTCCACCTGACCTCTGACCTGGAAGTGCTTAGAGAGGATGGTGAGGGGGAGAGGGGAATGGATTTGAGAGAGGGGAGAGGGTGGTGGAGAGGGAGAGAATGTTGAAGAGGAGAGGTAGGTGAGAATATTTTGTGGAGGAGATGGGAGGGGAGATGATGGTGGAGAGGTGAGGGAGGGGAGAGAATGGTGGAGAGGAGAGGAGAGGAGAGGAGAGGAGAGGAGAGGAGAGGAGAGGAGAGGAGAGGAGAGGAGAGGAGAGGAGAGGAGAGGGAGATGATGGTGGATGATGGTGGAGAGGAAAGGCGTGATGATGGTGGAGAGGAGAGGAGAGGGAGATGATGGTGGAGTGGAGAGGGAGATGATGGTGGAGAGGAGAGGAAGGGGAGATGATGGTGGAGAGGAGAGGAGAGGAGAGGAGAGGGAGATGATGGTGGAGAGGAGAGGAAGGGGAGATGATGGTGGAGAGTAGAGGAGAGGAGAGGAGAGGAGAGGAGAGGAGATGATGGTGGATGATGGTGGATGATGGTGGATGATGGTGGAGAGGAAAGGAGAGATGATGGTGGAGAGGAGAGGGAGATGATGGTGGAGGAAAAAGGAGTGATGATGGTGGAGAGGAGAGGAGAGGAGAGGAGAGGAGAGGAGAGGAGAGGAGAGGAGAGGGAGATGATGGTGGAGAGGAAAGGAGGGGGAGATGATGGTGGAGAGGAGAGGAGAGGAGAGGAGAGGAGAGGAGAGGAGAGGAGAGGAGAGGAGAGGAGAGGAGAGGAGAGAAGAGGGAGATGATGGTGGATGATGGTGGATGATGGTGGAGAGGAGAGGGAGATGATGGTGGAGAGGAAAGGAGAGATGATGGTGGAGAGGAAAGGAGTGATGATGGTGGAGAGGAGAGGAGAGATGATGGTGGAGAGGAGAGGAGTGATGATGGTGGAGAGGAAAGGAGTGATGATGGTGGAGAGGATAGGAGAGATGATGGTTGAGAGGAGAGGAGAGGAGAGGAGAGGAGAGGAGAGGAGAGGAGAGGAGAGGAGAGGAGAGGAGAGGAGAGGAGAGGAGGGAGATAGGGAGGGAATGGAGATGATGGTGGAGAGGGAAGGGAGATGATGGTGGAGAGGGAAGGGAGATGATAGTGGTGGTAATGACAATGACTCTCTAATCAAGATGACACTTAGATGTCATCAAGATGTACACTAATCAAGATAACATCATCACAAACGACAACTGTTGTTGATACTGTTAACCATGAGATTCTCATCACAAAATTGTCCAAGTTCAACTTTTCCCCTGATGCCTTGAGATGGATGAAATCATACCTTGAAGGCAGAACTCAGTGTGTCAGAGTGAGCAATGAGCTGTCGCCCACTCGTAGCTATGATGTGGGCGTGCCCCAAGGGTCAATACTGGGGCCCCTCCTGTTCAGCCTGTACATTAATGATCTGCCTTCTGTCTGTACTGGGTCTGAAGTTCAAATGTATGCAGATGATACAGTGATATATGTGCATGCAAAGAGCAAACAACAAGCTGCACAAGAACTCACTACTGTAATGGTCCAGGTTACAAAGTGGCTCAGTGACTCGTGTTTGCATCTCAATGTGAAAAAAACTGTTTGCATGTTCTTCACAAAGAGGGCAACAGATGCTACTGAGCCAGATGTCTACGTGTCAGGGGAGAAGCTCCAGGTGGTATCCGATTTTAAGTACCTTGGCATCATACTTGATTCCAACCTCTCTTTTAAAAAGCATGTGAAAAAAAGTAATTCAAATAACCAAATTCAACCTAGCTAATTTCCGATTTATACGAAATTGTTTGGCTACAGAGGTAGCAAAACTGTACTTCGAAACTATGATACTCCCCCACTTAACATACTGCTTGACTAGTTGGGCCCAAGCTTGCTGTACAACATTAAAACCTATTCAGTCTGTCTACAAACAGGCTCTCAAAGTGCTTGATAGGAAGCCCAATAGCCATCATCATTGTCACATTCTTAGAAAGCATGAGCTCTTGAGTTGGGAAAATCTTGTGCAATACACCGACGCATGTCTTGTATTCAAGATCCTTAATGGCCTGGCTCCCCCTCCACTCAATATTTTTGTTAAACAGAAAACCCAGACATATGGCAGCAGATCCACAAGGTCTGCCATGAGAGGTGACTGTATAGTTCCCCTAAGGAAAAGCACCTTTAGTAAATCTGCATTCTCTGTGAGAGCTTCCCATGTCTGGAATACACTGCCATCAGACACACATAACTGCACCACATATCACACTTTCACAAAATGCTTGAAGACATGGCTAAAGGTCAATCAGATTTGTGAACATGGTCCCTAGCTGTGTGTTGCCGCTTTCCATGTTGTCTGTTGTCTGTAGCTTGTGAGGTGTGGAAACACTTTGTTGCTTTTATGAATTTTGTCTTGCTGCTTTTTGTTTTATGTTGCTCTGTCTGTATGCTACGTCTTGCTTGTCCTATGTTGCTCTGTATGCTATGTCTTGCTTGTCCTATGTTGCTCTGTATGCTATGTCTTGCTTGTCCTATGTTGCTATGTCTTGCTTGTTCTATGCTGCTATTGTCTATATTGTAATTTTTTTTTTAATAACCTGCCCAGGGACTGCGGTTGAAAATTAGCCGGCTGGCTAAAACCGGCACTTTTACTGAAACGTTGATTAATGTGCACTGTCCCTGTAAAAATAAAAATAAACTCAAACTCAAACTCAAGGTGACTTTATACATACAGACAACATTGGCTCAGTGGCTCTTCCCAAGGTATGTTTTACTCCTTTTTCTCCCCAATTTCGTCATATCCAATTGGTAGTTTTTCTTGTCTCATCGCTGCAACTCCCGTACGGACTCCGGAGAGGCGAGGGTCGAGAGCCATGCATCCTCCGAAACACGACCCTGCAGATGATGCACTGCTTCTTGACACACTGCTCACTTAACCCGGAAGCCAGCCACACCAAGGTGTCGAAGTAAACACGTACACCTGGCGACCGTGTCAGCATGCATGCGCCCAGTGCACCACAGAGGTCACTAGAGCGCGATGGGACAAGGACATCCCAGCCAGCTAAACCCTCCCCTGACCCGGACTACGCTGGGCCAATTGTGCACCACCTTAGACCGCCGAGCCAATCAGGAGGCAAAGAGCCAATTCTGTCTATATTGTTTGAGCACAGGAAGTCACCCATTATGTATGATGACGTGATCTTGCTGAGTGTACTTTCAACAGTGCCAGTATTGTAATTGCATCACACCGTACTTACAGAGTTGTTACTGTACCTACCTGTAGATCTGGTTGGTTCATTGTCAAGTTTGCTCATCTATCTCACTTACAACAGCCATTTTGTCTAGTGACAGGTTATTTTATAGCGTGTGTTACTATGTGTGTGCCTGGGTGTCTAATAAAGATGGTTTATGAAGCTAGGTGAACATCTGTCAGGTTCAGTTTAAGGCTTTAAAGCTGAGTTGTTATTTTAATGGAATTACATTCTGCTCTCCTAAACACCCAGGGAAAAATCTCTGAGTTCCCAGAAAACGTCAGAGAGAGCGGGATTATTCTGAGCCCGGGCTCTCTTCTGCTTTCCCTCCTCCTCTCTTTCTTTCTTTCTTTCTTTCTTTCTTTCTTTCTTTCTTTCTTTCTTTCTTTCTTTCTTTCTTTCTTTCTTTCTTTCTTTTTCTTTCTCTATCTCCTTTATGAATGGACAGCCAGCTAGGTGTTTCTACAGCGAGGGCTGTATCTGTACCAGGTGTCTTCCTTCACTGTGCTCACTCATCTGTGAGGGAGAGAGAGACTTTATGTAAGACCCTGAGTTACACAAGACCTCCCCAGCCTCCCTCCCCCTACTTCCCTACTCTCCAGACCTCTCACTGAGCCTCCCCTCATTCAGCCCCCTGCCTCTCTCCTCAGCCCCTGCCTCTCTCCTCAGCCCCTGCCTCTCTACTCAGCCCCCTGCCTCTCTCCTCAGCCCCCTGCCTCTCTCCTCAGCCCCTGCCTCTCTCCTCAGCCCCTGCCTCTCTCCTCAGCCCCCTCCCTCCTCTCTCCTTAGCCCCTTCCTCCCTGCATCCTTTCTGAGACCCTTGCCTCCTCACCCTTTACCCCCAGCATCTCACTTAGCCTCCCGTTGCCTTTCCCCTTCATCCCCCAGGCTCGCTAGCCCCCCAGCCTCTCAGTAAAGCTTCCCCTGCCTGCTCCCCCCTACTGTAAAATATATGTATATTTAAATGGGTGTTGTTGCAAAAAGCTATATTGCCATTGTTTAGATTGAATGGAATGTTCATATCCAGCTTATTTGACTGTGATATGTGGTTGTCTCACCTAGCTAAGATGAAGACACTGACTGTAAGTCATAAGATCCTCTGCTAAATGACTAATATGTCAAATGTAACTTTTTTACATACAGATCGCATTTTAGTGCCACAAATGTATCATTTGTACATTTCTTTATACTAAATGTAGTTAAAAGCAACAACATTTGACTGTGTAAAACCTAGCAGTACTACATATTTATCTGATAGTGAGGCGGTTATATAGCATTGATTATTTGTCTCTGAAATGACACCAGAAAGTGATGATTACAGTACTTGCAAAAGTATTCACACCCTTGGCGTTTTTCCTATTTTTTTTGCATTACAACCTGTAATTTAAATAGATTTTTATTTGGATTTCATGTAATGGACATACACAAAATAGTCCAAATTGGTAAAGTGAAATGAAAAAAATACCTTGTTTCAAAAAATAAAAAAAAATGTAAAATGGAAAAGTGGTGGGTGCATATATATTCACCCCCTTTGTTATGAAGCCCCAAATAAGATCTGGTGCAATCAATTACCTTCAGAAGTAACGTAATAAATTAAATAAAGTCCACCTGTGTGGAATCTAAGTGTCATATGATCTGTCACATGATCACAGTATATATACACCTGTTCTGAAAGGCCCCAGAGTCTGCAACACCACTAAGCAACGGGCACCACCAAGCAAGCGGCATCATAAAGACCAAGGAGCTCTCCAAACAGGTCAGGGACAAAGTTGTGGAGAAGTACAGATCAGTGTTGGGTTATAAAAAAAAGATCAGATACTTTGAACATCCCACGGAGCACCATTAAATCTATTATTAAAAAATGGAAAGAATATGGCACCACAACAAACCTGCCAAGAGAGGGCCGCCCACCAGAACTCACAGACCAGGCAAGGAGGGCATTCATCCGAGAGGCAACAAAGAGACCGAAGATAATCCTGAAGGAGCTGCAAAGTTCCACAGCAGAGATTGGAGTACATGTCCATAGGACCACTTTAAGCCGTACACTCCACAGAGCTGGGCTTTATGGAAGAATGGCCAGAAAAAAGCCATTGCTTGTTAAAAAAATAAATAAGCCAAAAGGCATTTGGGAGATTCCCCAAACATATGGAAGAAGGTACTCTGGTCAGATGAGACAAAAATTTAGCTTTTTGTCCATCAAGGAAAACGCTATGTCTGGCACAAACCCAACACCTCTCATCACCCTGAGAACAACATCCCCACAGTGAAGCATGGTGGTGGCAGCATCATGGGGATGTATTTCATCGGCAGGGACTGGGAAACTGGTCAGAATTGAAGGAATGATGGATGGTGCTAAATACAGGGAAATTCTTTATGGAAACCTGTTTCAGTCCTCCAGAGATTTGAGACTGAGATGGAGGTTCACCTTCCAGCAGGACAATGACCCTAACATACTGCTAAAGCAACACTCGAGTGGTTTATGATGAAACATTTAAATGTCTTGGAATGGCCTAGTCAAATCCCAGACCTCAATCCAATTGAGAATCTGTGGTACGACTTAAAGATTGCTGTACACCAGCAGGAACACATCCAATTTGAAGGAGCTGGAGCAATTTTGCCTTGAAGAATGGGCAAAAATCCCAGTGGCTAAATGTGCCAAGCTTATAGAGACATATCCCAAGAGAATTGCAGCTGTAATTGCTGCGTAAGGTGGCTCTACAGTGTTGACTTTGGGGGGGTGAATAGTTATGTACGCTCAAGTTTTCAGTTTTTTTGTCTTATTTCTTGTTTGTTTCACAATAAAAAATATTTTGCATCTTCAAAGTGGTAGGCATGTTGTGTAAATCAAATGATACAACCCCCCCCCAAAATATACTTTAGTTCCAGGTTGCAAGACAAAATAGGAAAAATACCAAGGGGGGGTGAACACTTTCGCAAGGCACTGTAGATGATTAGATGGTTAGAAAACACACCAATCTCTTCTATAATTTCTTTAAACAATAAAAGAGAATTTACCAAAATGTCTGAAAATGGATATATAGCATTTTGGAATAAAACTCTTCAAACAGAGAGGTGCAGTGAAACTAAGGGTTATGGTGTTTGGCCTTCCATAGCTTTCAGACATCAGGAGAAGAACCGGGAGGGGAGAGGATAGTGGAGAGAAGAGGGAAGGTGAGAGATATGTGATTGAACAAAGAGATACAGCAACACCACTAGGGGTTATGATCTCCCATAGCTTTTGCTCAACAGGAGGACACAGCTATAGGGTGTTTAACACTTTGGACTGGGACTGTGTGGTGGAACCACCATAGTGATACAACAACTGTATCTATCTCTCTGGTGCTTCCACACATAGAGATCATATTAAATCACTAGTATTCTAATTCCTCATTCTATGGTTCCACACATAGAGATCATATTAAATCACTAGTATTCTAATTCCTCATTCTATGGTTCCACACATAGAGATCATATTAAATCACTAGTATTCTAATTCCTCATTCTATGGTTCCACACATAGAGATCATATTAAATCACTAGTATTCTAATTCCTCATTCTATGGTTCCACACATAGAGATCATATTAAATCACTAGTATTCTAATTCCTCATTCTATGGTTCCACACATAGAGATCATATTAAATCACTAGTATTCTAATTCCTCATTCTATGGTTCCACACATAGAGATCATATTAAATCACTAGTATTCTAATTCCTCATTCTATGGTTCCACACATAGAGACCATATTAAATCACTAGTATTCTAATTCCTCATTCTATGGTTCCACACATAGAGATCATATTAAATCACTAGTATTCTAATTCCTCATTCTATGGTTCCACACATAGAGACCATATTCAATCACTAGTATTCTAATTCCTCATTCTATGGTTCCACACATAGAGACCATATTAAATCACTAGTATTCTAATTCCTCATTCTATGGTTCCACACATAGAGATCATATTAAATCACTAGTATTCTAATTCCTCATTCTATGGTTCCACACATAGAGATCATATTAAATCACTAGTATTCTAATTCCTCATTCTATGGTTCCACACATAGAGATCATATTAAATCACTAGTATTCTAATTCCTCATTCTATGGTTCCACACATAGAGATCATATTAAATCACTAGTATTCTAATTCCTCATTCTATGGTTCCACACATAGAGATCATATTAAATCACTAGTATTCTAATTCCTCATTCTATGGTTCCACACATAGAGATCATATTAAATCACTAGTATTCTAATTCCTCATTCTATGGTTCCACACATAGAGATCATATTAAATCACTAGTATTCTAATTCCTCATTCTATGGTTCCACACATAGAGACCATATTAAATCACTAGTATTCTAATTCCTCATTCTATGGTTCCACACATAGAGATCATATTAAATCACTAGTATTCTAATTCCTCATTCTATGGTTCCACACATAGAGATCATATTAAATCACTAGTATTCTAATTCCTCATTCTATGGTTCCACACATAGAGACCATATTAAATCACTAGTATTCTAATTCCTCATTCTATGGTTCCACACATAGAGATCATATTAAATCACTAGTATTCTAATTCCTCATTCTATGGTTCCACACATAGAGATCATATTAAATCACTAGTATTCTAATTCCTCATTCTATGGTTCCACACATAGAGATCATATTAAATCACTAGTATTTTCTCTCTCTCACTCTCTCTCTCTACCCTCTCTCTCTCTCCCCCCTCTCTTGCTCTCTCTCTCCCCTGTCTTGTTCTCTCTCTCGGTTTCTCTCTCTCCTCTCCCCTTTCTCTCTCTCTCTCTCTCTCTCCTCTCTCTCTCTCTCTCTCTCTCCTCTCTCTCTCCTCTCTCTCTCTTTCTGTCTCTGTCTCTCTCCTCTCCACTTTCTCTCTGTCTCTCTCCCTCAGTAGTCTGGTCTCTGTGGGGGGTAATGTCATGGTTAGATGAGCTCTAATCTCCTCCACACTACTGTAATTATGATTACATGGCTGTCTAATTGTCAATGACATACATAGATTGTGATGGAATGTTCTCTGATAGTGTGTGTGTGTGTGTCCTTCATGTACTGTGTCAATGTGTCACTATGCAGACTAGGCTATACAGTTTGTTACTAGAGGGGGTTGAAACAAAATCCTATCCGTTTCCTTTTTCTATAAAACAAATCTGTTTCTGGACTCGATCTGCTCCGAGCTGCAAAAGGTCACTTTATTATGATCATCATAATTCAGCCACATCACCAAGAAACATGGCAACCTGTCCCTGCGTCTGCCTGCCTGCCTGTCCTCAAAATAACCAGCAACCAATCAGAGCTCAGGGGGGCGTGGCCTGGTGTGGGTTGCATGCTTACACTGAGCCCCTCATGTTTATTCTGAATGAACAGTGAAGCATGTGCCTCTGCCTCCCAGCTGAGCGGATAGCCTCTCAAACCACTGTCCTTCTCTGTGTGCGGGTGAGAGAGTGTGTAAGTGTGTTGGTGCGGTGAGGGGGACCTAACCATGGACTACAGTAGCTGTCAGATAGACGAGGAGGGAGTCTGCCTCTCCAGGAGGGTAGCCGTTGATTAGAAGCAAAGAGCAGAGCAGCTCTCTACACTGAATGGACTGTGAGTGTGGAGGGAGGGAGGGAGGGTGGGAGGGAGGGAGGGAGGGAGGCAGAGAGGGAGGGCTGCTGGGGTGTGCACTTTATAGACACGCACCGACAGGCAGACCCACAGGAGACAGACAGAGAGAGAGAGAGAGAGAGTAAAAGAGAAAGAGTGAGAGAGAGGGGGGGGGGGAACAGTAGAAAGCACAAGAGCAGTATTCTTCTTTCTGGAAGGAAGGATGACTCTGCTGTGACCAAGACTCCTCTACCAGTGTCTAATGAACAGGATTGGAGAAGAAGGACTAGTTGCCCTCTGAGGAAGACTGACTGGAGAGAGAGCGAGAGGGAGAGAGAGAGAGAAAGGGAGCGAGAGAGAACTGGGCTGCCTTAGAGAGAGGGAAAGAGGACTCTGACTCTGCAGCTTGCTAATCCCTGAAGCTGAGGAGAGAGAGAGAGAGAGAGAGACAGAGAGAGCGGAGGCAAAGCCACGCACACTGTGGAAGCAGGAATTTGTGTGTTAGTATATTAGCCTGAATTCCTCTGCTTCAGCCTCTGCGAGAGACAGCAAAATAAATAACGAAAGAAAGGACAGAGAAATATTGAAATCGATAGGGGTCCATCTGAAAGATTCCACAGTAATTCCCCGTCCATTCATCAGCATGTCGTCCAACGAGCTGAGTGCTCCAGACGCTGACTCCGGATGCATCCGCACCTTTAAAGAACACATGCACCTGGAGCTGAACACTGGCCAGGGGGGGAAGAGGGGCGCCATGTCGCCCAAACTGTCCCCCCGCAGTTCCCCGCGCTTCTTCCGCAAGCTCATGGTCAACAAGGGGGGAATCCGTCACCGTCGGCGCTTCACCGTCGCTCACACCTGGTAAGGAGACTAAAGGGGAGAGGGGGAAGGATAAGGTGAGGGGAGAGCTGTGGCATGTGGGTTTCTCCACCAGAGAGTGTGGACTCTGCACTGTGCTTAGACAAGGGGTTAGGGTTAAGGCTCTGACATGGGGCAACTGTTAGGTAATGATAGGGGGGTTATCTTGCTTTGCTAGGGGGTTAGGGTTAAGGCTCTAACATGGGCTACTGTTAGGTTATGATAGGGGGGTTCTCTTGCTTTGCTAGGGGGTTAGGGTTAAGGCTCTGACATGGGGCTACTGTTAGGTAATGATAGGGGGTTCTCTTGCTTTGCTAGGGGGTTAGGGTTAAGGCTCTAACATGGGGCTACTTTTAGGTAATGATAGGGGGGTTCTCTTGCTTTGCTAGGGGGTTAGGGTTAAGGCTCTGACATGGGGCTACTTTTAGGTAATGATAGGGGGGTTCTCTTGCTTTGCTAGGGGGTTAGGGTTAAGGCTCTGACATGGGGCTACTTTTAGGTAATGATAGGGGGTTCTCTTGCTTTGCTAGGGAGGGGGCGGGGCCACAAGGTGACTGTGTTTGAGGAATGTCTTGATGTATTGGTTGTGAATGTTTCCTTTCACTTTGCTCTGTTCCACGCATACTGAATGATGAGGATCGGGTTCTACTGTTGCAGTGTGTGTCAGAGCAGGGTGGTGGGAGGAGCTACAGGAGGACGTGCTCATTGTAATGGCTGGAATGGAATCAATGGAATGGTACCAAACACATCAAACACATGGAATCAATGGAATGGTACCAAACACATGGAATCAATGGAATGGTACCAAATACATGGAATCAATGGAATGGTACCAAACACATCTAACACATTGAATCAATGGAATGGTACCAAACACATCAAACACATGGAATCAATGGAATGGCACCAAACACATGGAATCAATGGAATGGTACTAAACACATCAAACACATGGAATCAATGGAATGGTATCAAACACATGGAATCAATGGAATTGTACCAAACACATCAAACACATGGAATCAATGGAATGGTACCAAACACATCAAACACATGGAATCAATGGAATGGTACCAAACACATCAAACACATGGAATCAATGGAATGGTACCAAACACATGGAATCAATGGAATGGTACCAAACACATCAAACACATGGAATCAATGGAATGGTACCAAACACATGGAATCAATGGAATGGTATCAAACACATGGAATCAATGGAATGGTACCAAACACATCAAACACATGGAATCAATGGAATGGTACCAAACACATGGAATCAATGGAATGGTACCAAACACATCAAACACGTGTTTGATTCCGTTCCATTGATTCCATTCAAGCCATTACAATGAGCCGGTCTTCCTATAGCTCCTCCCACTAGCCTCCTCTGGTGTGTGTGTGTGTGCCTGCACGTGTGGGAGCAGGGTGTTTCCGTGAGTTTGAGGAATGAAGGGCGTTATGTCTGTTTGGGCTCTGGCCTATATGGAGCTGGTATCACAAACATGCGCTACTGGCTCTAAACAGCCTTCCCTCTCTCCTCTCCTTCTTTTCAGCAACAAGCTTTAAGCTTGTGTGTGTGTGTGTGTGTGTGTGTGTGTGTGTGTGTGTGTGTGTGTGTGTGTGTGTGAGTGCGTGTGTGCGTGCATGTCTGTGTGTGTGTGTGTGTGTGTGTGTGTGTGTGTGTGTGTGTGTGTGTGTGTGTGTGTGTATGTGTGTGTGGAGGTGAGTGCGTGCGTGCGTGCGTGCATGTCTGTGTGTGTGTGTGTGGAGGTGAGTGCGTGCGTGCGTGCGTGCGTGCGTGCATGTCTGTGTGTGTGTGTGTGTGTGGAGGTGAGTGCGTGCGTGCGTGCATGTCTGTGTGTGTGTGTGTGGAGGTGAGTGCGTGCGTGCGTGCATGTCTGTGTGTGTGTGTCTGTGTGTGTGTCTGTGTGTGTGTCTGTGTGTGGAACGGTGTTGTGAATGGCTGGGTTGTGCAGTTGTGTGTGACATTTTTTTTATGTGAGCTGTTATGTACAGAAGCATAAGGGCTCCATAGGGACCTATTAGTATTTCTGACCCACAGCCTGACACCGTGTGATGGACTTGCTGTTGCATTGACCTACAGTACACTTCTGTAGAACCCTCCCACTAGGCACACACTGGTTGAATCAACCATGTTTCAAAGTAACGTATTGTGACCTGGAGAATACATTGGATTTTAAAGGGTATTTTTACCACAGGATTATGTCATCATGTATACCAATTTTCAACATAGACAAACATTGTATAAAATATGTTGAATTTGTACCTTTGAAACAACGTCAGATCTTCAACGTTATATCCACTATCAGAAAAAAACTATAAGCTGAGCAGCACATCCTACTGGAGAGTTATCTGTCTACAGCACCTCCTACTGGAGAGTTGATCTGTCTACAGCACCTCCTACTGGAGAGTTGATCTGTCTACAGCACCTCCTACCGGAGAGTTATCTGTCTACAGCACCTCCTACCGGAGAGTTATCTGTCTACAGCACCTCCTACTGGAGAGTAATCTGTCTACAGCACCTCCTACTGGAGAGTTTTCTGTCTACAGCACCTCCTACTGGAGAGTTATCTGTCTACAGCACCTCCTACTGGAGAGTTATCTGTCTACAGCACCTCCTACCGGAGAGTTGATCTGTCTACAGCACCTCCTACTGGAGAGTTATCTGTCTACAGCTATCCAGGTGGTCTTCCTGCTTAGCTTTGATATTAGCTTTGGTGGATTTCAAATGGAATCTTCAAGTTAAGAATGAATATGTTTTAAGTTAAAGAATATGACTAAATCAAATCAAACGTTAAGTGCATTTAACTGTGGTTGTGAATTTAACATATCAATTGTTAATTGGTAGACAAACTGGAAATGTAATTGTGTTTGGTTGTCAATGGAACCAAATATCATCATTTGAAGGAGATGTACATTCTGCTGTGTTACCTCAACTGAGTACCTTTAAAATGCAACTGAGTAACACATTCATGGCCACATTTTGAGGTTACTGTAACTATAAATGATCTTCTTATGTGATCATGGAACGCGTGCATGTTCAAGATTGCATGCAAAGGTCAGAGATCTTCACAGAATCCCGAATAGCATTGATCACTTGCACTATGTACTTTCAATGTAATCTCATCTGCAATCCAGGTCATTTGGTTCTGCTGTTAGATGAAGCACTGTGATAATGCATTAAGTTGTTGTATATACAAAATATCTGACATTGTATTCCCATTTGAACTTTGTTGCGCTTTTAAGTAGTTGAAAGTGCAGTGATAACACATTTAGATGGCATCTAAACCAAAAATCAGACATTGCTTTTCCATTGGAATTTGGTTGTAGGCTTTCAGATGGTTAAAAACATAGTGATAACACATTGAGAATTCAACCAACTTCTGGCTGTCTTTTTGAGTAGATGAATAAAGGTTGAAATCTCAATTGATCAACATCTCTACTAAATATTACCCACATTTCCACGTTGAAATAACGTGGTGTGCTCAGTAGACTGCTTATGTTGATGTGTTGTTAGATGGTAATTGAATAAGAAATCAAAGGATTAAGAAACCCGAAATGGCTTTTATTTCCATGGTTTGTTAGATGACAATTCAATAAGAAATCAGAGGTTTAAGAATCCCAAAATGGCTGTAATTTCCATGGTTTGTTAGATGACAATTCAATAAGAAATCAGAGGTTTTGGAAACCACAAATGACTCTCATTACAATGGTTGACAAGTCCAAATAGGATCACTATTTCACACCCCAGATACATGTTGTCCTCAAGCAGATGTGTTAGTATAGTTGGGTGATTTTGATGTGGAAGTGGATGTGTTTTAGTCCTCTTTAAATCTGGCGGCTTGAATTCTCCTTACGGTCTAATGTCTCAGAGAGGTCCGTGCTCAGCTACAAAGTCACATGCTGAAACAGACACTGGGAGACACCCAATCTCTCTCTCTATGGCTCTGTAAACCATGGCACCATGCATAATTTAGACAGATTCTAGAATTTATTTTGGGCTTAAGGTGGTTTGAATAGACTCCGGTAGGATTAAGCCTGTATCAGTTTTGCTGTTGTAGAATAAACCAAGCCTTTCAGTCAATGAAACAAGTTGCTGCTATTTAATACTCTTTGGTATTGTGTTGTGTTGTGTTGTAGTGATGACATGGCTAAGTTTCAGACAAAGAGAGATGTTGACGTATGAGACACCTGAGCCGAGCGGTGAACTCAGTTGCATCTTCTGACCATTTTCCCCCCCATTCAGACAAAAGCAGCTGTGTTTGGGTCAGTGTGGCTCCGTGGGGATCGGAGGCCATTCCGTGTCAACCAGGAGAACACTGCCTCTCCACCGCTCCCCCCTACACTCTAACAAAGCTGCTACATTAATGTTTAATGTGCAACTGATGTACCGAGGTTCCTCACTCTACCCCACTGAGACTGAATTAGAGAGAGAGCGAGATGGGGAGAGTGAGAAGAGAGAGAGAAAGCGTTATAGCACTCGCACATAGAGTGCATAGCGAAAGAAAGACTCCTAGAGACTTTCTAAAATGTCAGTAGACATTCTGCAACATCAACTAGAGCCACTGCACATCAGCGGTATAAGGGTCAGTACACAGTGCCTGACTATGTCTCATCTTAAATGTCACAACTAATATCCATCCTCTGCAAAATCAATCCCACCACAATCTGGTACTGAGTTGCTTCCTTCCTTTCCCTCTACACTTTGTCTGTAGCCATTTTCACAACCACGCCACTAATCGATAGTTTGTCTAAGCACAATGTTGTTGTTTTGTCTGCGTTGTCACTATGTTATAAAATGCAATTTACAGCAATAGGCAAAATAGCATCACAATTGAACATAAATAAGACCTGAGCACAAAGATAATAGGAGGATACATGAAGAAAAGATTGACTAAAAGAAAAGTAGTCATTCATTACATCAGAAGTGTCTGGTGTTGTTGTACTGTTGTGGTGTGACAGGTAGCCTAGCGGCTAAGGGCGTTAAGCCAGTAACCGAAAGGTCACTGGTTTGAATCCTCGAGCTGACTCGGTGAAAAATCTGTTGATGTTCCCTTGAGCAAGGCGCTTAACCCTAATTGCTCCTGAAAGTCACTCTGGGTAAGAGCGTCTGCTAAATGACTAACATGTCAATATAAATGTGTGTTGCTGCCCACACTGTGTGTTGACTGAGTAC
This sequence comes from Oncorhynchus clarkii lewisi, assembly GCF_045791955.1. Taxonomy (NCBI): domain Eukaryota; kingdom Metazoa; phylum Chordata; class Actinopteri; order Salmoniformes; family Salmonidae; genus Oncorhynchus; species Oncorhynchus clarkii. Next base: position 83,481,993 of record NC_092151.1, on the reverse strand, counting down.
CCCACTCTAATGTTACTCTGGTGAGCGTTATGTTATCGAGCCCTGAAGGCTGCAGAGAGAGACAGAGAAGGGGAGAGAGAAAGAGGGGCGGAGAGAGAGAGAGAGATCATTTCCTCATTATCTGAAAACCACTAAGGGCCCACATCACTTGTGCCTTGATATTAGGTACTTCGTACTGGAGGGGTACAGGAGACAGAGGGTACAGGGGAAAGATAAGGGACACTGGGGTACAGGGGACAGGGGACAGAGGGTACAGGGGAAAGATAAGGGACACTGGGGTACAGGGGACAGATAAAGGACACTGGGGTACAGGGGACAGAGGGTACAGGGGAAAGATAAGGGACACTGGGGTACAGGGGACAGATAAAGGACACTGGGGTACAGGGGACAGAGGGTACAGGGGAAAGATAACGGAAACTGGGGTACAGGGGACAGAGGGTACAGGGGAAAGATAAGGGACACTGGGGTACAGGGGAAAGATAAGGGACACTGGGGTACAGGGGACAGAGGGTACAGGGGACAGATAAAGGACACTGGGGTACAGGGGACAGAGGGTACAGGGGAAAGATAAGGGACACTGGGGTACAGGGGACTGATAAGGGACACTGGGGTACGGGGGAAAGATAAGGAACACTGGGGTACAGGGGACAGAGGGTACAGGGGACAGATAAAGGACACTGGGGTACATGGGACTGATAAGGGACACTGGGGTACGGGGGAAAGATAAGGGACACTGGGGTACAGGGGACAGAGTGGGTGAAGGGGCTCAAAGGGGCATATGGGGTCTTGTGCGCATCTCAGTCTCTGAGGCAGGGCCTCTCCAAAGGAACAATGTAATGACTGTCTGTCTCTCTGAGAGGATCTTGGACATTGGGTCAACCACTTACTGTACCGCTGCTGTGGTTATCTTGACCATGTATGGTCAGAACCTGGAACAGGACCAGGAGCGGTCGTGGTGACAAGGCCTTGGGTGAACATGAGATGATGGTGTATGTATGTCCGTCTGTCTGGGTTTCAAGCTTTTCTCTCTTCTCCATTCACTCCCCCTGCCTCCAGTCTCACACGTCAATGTCCCTGTTTATTATTGTAATATCCTCTTCTGTATTGTATTGGGGTCTGACGGCTGGGTGGAGAGACGGTTGGCAGGAGAGGATGAGAAGAGGAGAGGAGCAGTGATGGTTGGGAGGAGAGGAGGAAAAGAGGAGAAGAGGAGAGGAGGAGTGACGGTTGGGAGGAGAGGAGGAGTGATGATTGGGAGGAGAGATGGTCGGGAGGCGAGGAGGAGAGGAGGAGTGACAGTTGGGAGGAGAGATGGTTGTGGAGGAGAAGAGGAGAGGAGGAGTGACGGTTGGGAGGAGAGGAAGAGTGGAAGAGAGAAGGAGTGGAGGAGAGGAGGAGAGGAGGACTGACGGTTGGGAGGAGTGGAGGAGAGAAGGTAATGAAATGGTATTGAAATGACTTTAATGTCAGGCTCTGCTCAGAACTGGCATTTCCCCCCTCACAGTTCAGTTCTCTGCTGTTGAAATATTTCAGCTCGGGGGCTGAATCCTCTCAATATAACCTTTAATTCTGAATATGTAGCTGTCACCACCAAACAGCCTGCCTGCCTGTACCAACTAAGCTGCTTAGCACTTAAAGTGGTTCAGCGTGAGATGAGACTGGCTGGCTGCTATATAGATGGAGAGTCTGATGTATTAGAATGATGTGGTTTAATAAGGTATAGCCAGTTGGGTGCTTTACAGACAGGTAATGATGACCAGAAGAGATGAGTCAATCACTAGGGTCTCAGTGATGTCTCCTGCTGGATGGGAACGTGAAGTTAGCCTCGGTGAATGCTGCTAGACCATCAGGGGTATTTGTGTGTGTGGTGTGTCTATGTGCTTATGGTGGTGCGTGTGTGGTGTGTCTATGTGCTTATGGTGGTGCGTGTGTGTGGTGTGTCTATGTGCTTATGTTGGTGTGTCTATGTGGTGTGTCTATGTGCTTATGTTGGTGCGTATTTGTGGTGTGTCTATGTGCTTATGGTGGTGCGAATATGTGGTGTGTCTATGTGCTTATGGTGGTGCGAATATGTGGTGTGTCTATGTGCTTATGGTGGTGCGAATATGTGGTGTGTCTATGTGCTTATGGTGGTGTGTCTATGTGCTTATGGTGGTGTGTCTATGTGCTTATGGTGGTGTGTCTATGTGCTTATGGTGGTGTGTCTATGTGCTTATGGTGGTGTGTCTATGTGCTTATGGTGGTGTGTCTATGTGCTTATGGTGGTGTGTCTATGTGCTTATGGTGGTGTGTCTATGTGCTTATGGTGGTGCGTATTTGTGGTGTGTCTATGTGCTTATGCTGGTGCGTCTATGTGCTTATGGTGGTGCGTCTATGTGCTTATGGTGGTGCGTGTGTGTGGTGTGTCTATGTGCTTATGGTGGTGCGAATATGTGGTGTGTCTATGTGCTTATGGTGGTGTGTCTATGTGCTTATGGTGGTGTGTCTATGTGCTTATGCTGGTGTGTCTATGTGCTTATGGTGGTGTGTCTATGTGCTTATGGTGGTGTGTCTATGTGCTTATGGTGGTGTGTCTATGTGCTTATGGTGGTGCGTATTTGTGGTGTGTCTATGTGCTTATGGTGGTGCGTGTGTGTGGTGTGTCTATGTGCTTATGGTGGTGCGTGTGTGTGGTGTGTCTATGTGCTTATGGTGGTGCGAATATGTGGTATGTCTATGTGCTTATGGTGGTGTGTCTATGTGCTTATGGTGGTGTGTCTATGTGCTTATGGTGGTGCGTATTTGTGGTGTGTCTATGTGCTTATGCTGGTGTGTCTATGTGCTTGTGGTGGTGTGTCTATGTGCTTATGGTGGTGTGTCTATGTGCTTGTGGTGGTGTGTCTATGTGCTTATGGTGGTGTGTCTATGTGCTTGTGGTGGTGTGTCTATGTGCTTATGGTGGTGTGTCTATGTGCTTATGGTGGTGTGTCTATGTGCTTGTGGTGGTGTGTCTATGTGCTTATGGTGGTGTGTCTATGTGCTTGTGGTGGTGTGTCTATGTGCTTGTGGTGGTGTGTCTATGTGCTTATGGTGGTGTGTCTATGTGCTTATGGTGGTGTGTCTATGTGCTTATGGTGGTGTGTCTATGTGCTTATGGTGGTGCGTCTATGTGCTTATGGTGGTGCGTGTGTGTGGTGTGTCTATGTGCTTATGGCTGTGCGTGTGTGTGGTGTGTCTATGTGCTTATGGTGGTGCGTGTGTGTGGTGTGTCTATGTGCTTGTGGTGGTGTGTCTATGTGCTTGTGGTGGTGTGTCTATGTGCTTGTGGTGGTGTGTCTATGTGCTTATGGTGGTGTGTCTATGTGCTTATGGTGGTGTGTCTATGTGCTTATGGTGGTGTGTCTATGTGCTTATGGTGGTGCGTCTATGTGCTTATGGTGGTGCGTGTGTGTGGTGTGTCTATGTGCTTATGGCTGTGCGTGTGTGTGGTGTGTCTATGTGCTTATGGTGGTGCGTGTGTGTGGTGTGTCTATGTGCTTATGGTGGTGTGTCTATGTGCTTGTGGTGGTGTGTCTATGTGCTTATGGCTGTGCGTGTGTGTGGTGTGTCTATGTGCTTATGGTGGTGCGTGTGTGTGGTGTGTCTATGTGCTTATGGTGGTGTGTCTATGTGCTTGTGGTGGTGTGTCTATGTGCTTATGGAGGTGCGTGTGTGTGGTGTGTCTATGTGCTTATGGTGGTGCGTGTGTGTGTGACCACATTCGTGCTCATTGACTTTCCTCATACAAAGAGTATTTAGGGAGTGGTGAAAACAGAAACAGTCATTAGCAGTGGAAGTCATTAGTCAAACCAAGAGAGAAGGAGGGAGGGAGAGGCCGAACGAGGAAGGAGTAGAGGAAGTGATGGAAAGGGAGAGACGAATATAGTTTGATGTGTCGTTTTCATTGATTTATGTCCAGACCAATAACTGTATTCAGTTTTATTAGGAGTTATATGTAATGGGACTTCTATTGCACACATAACACCTTTTGACATGATATGATGATATCCCATTTAAACGCAACAGTTTACAGAGGGGTGAACAGACAGCCAGCGTCTTGATAACCAGTAATCATTTGTAATACACAACACCCTCCCTTATCTTCTATGGGTCATCTATGCATATGGAAATAATGATATTTGCCTTCACATAACCTAGGAGGTGGTTACTGGTTAGGACTGGTTAGGACTGGTTAGGAAGCAGATGATACAGGAAGACATTTGTATTCATTACTGTACAGTACACTGCAGTCCACCTCTGTCTTCCTCCCTCTCTCTCTCTCGCTCTCTCTCTCTCTCTCTCTCTGTCTCTGTCTCTGTCTCTGTCTCTGTCTCTGTCTCTGTCTCTGTGTGTGTGTGTGTGTGCGTGTGTGAGTGTGAGTGTGTGTGTGAGTGAGTGTGAGTGCCCGATGACAGGACAGAAGAAGGCCACTGGACTATTATTAACCATGTTTAATGACCAGTGAAGCCAGGGCCATGGGTAACTTACTACACTATTATTAACCATGTTTAATGACCAGTGAAGCCAAGGCCGTGGGTAACTTACTACACTATTATTAACCATGTTAATGACCAGTGAAGCCAGGGCCGTGGGTAACTTACTACACTATTATTAACCATGTTTAATGACCAGTGAAGCCAGGGCCGTGGGTAACTTACTACACTATTATTAACCATGTTTAATGACCAGTGAAGCCAGGGCCGTGGGTAACTTACTACACTATTATTAACCATGTTTAATGACCAGTGAAGCCAGGGCCGTGGGTAACTTACTACACTATTATTAACCATGTTTAATGACCAGTGAAGCCAGGGCCGTGGGTAACTTACTACACTATTATTAACCATGTTTAATGACCAGTGAAGCCAGGGCCATGGGTAACTTACTACACTATTATTAACCATGTTTAATGACCAGTGAAGCCAGGGCCGTGGGTAACTTACTACACTATTATTAACCATGTTTAATGACCAGTGAAGCCAGGGCCGTGGGTAACTTACTACACTATTATTAACCATGTTTAATGACCAGTGAAGCCAGGGCCGTGGGTAACTTACTACACTATTATTAACCATGTTTAATGACCAGTGAAGCCAGGGCCGTGGGTAACTTACTACACTATTATTAACCATGTTTAATGACCAGTGAAGCCAGGGCCATGGGTAACTTACTACACTATTATTAACCATGTTTAATGACCAGTGAAGCCAGGGCCATGGGTAACTTACTACACTATTATTAACCATGTTTAATGACCAGTGAAGCCAGGGCCGTGGGTAACTTACTACACTATTATTAACCATGTTTAATGACCAGTGAAGCCAGGGCCGTGGGTAACTTACTACACTATTATTAACCATGTTTAATGACCAGTGAAGCCAGGGCCTTGGGTAACTTACTACACTATTATTAACCATGTTTAATGACCAGTGAAGCCAGGGCCGTGGGTAACTTACTACACTATTATTAACCATGTTTAATGACCAGTTAAGCCAGGGCCATGGGTAACTTACTACACTATTATTAACCATGTTTAATGACCAGTGAAGCCAGGGCCGTGGGTAACTTACTACACTATTATTAACCATGTTTAATGACCAGTGAAGCCAGGGCCGTGGGTAACTTACTACACTATTATTAACCATGTTTAATGACCAGTGAAGCCAGGGCCGTGGGTAACTTACTACACTATTATTAACCATGTTTAATGACCAGTGAAGCCAGGGCCATGGGTAACTTACTACACTATTATTAACCATGTTTAATGACCAGTGAAGCCAGGGCCGTGGGTAACTTACTACACTATTATTAACCATGTTTAATGACCAGTGAAGCCAGGGCCGTGGGTAACTTACTACACTATTATTAACCATGTTTAATGACCAGTGAAGCCAGGGCCGTGGGTAACTTACTACACTATTATTAACCATGTTTAATGACCAGTGAAGCCAGGGCCGTGGGTAACTTACTACACTATTATTAACCATGTTTAATGACCAGTGAAGCCAGGGCCATGGGTAACTTACTACACTATTATTAACCATGTTTAATGACCAGTGAAGCCAGGGCCATGGGTAACTTACTACACTATTATTAACCATGTTTAATGACCAGTGAAGCCAGGGCCGTGGGTAACTTACTACACTATTATTAACCATGTTTAATGACCAGTGAAGCCAGGGCCGTGGGTAACTTACTACACTATTATTAACCATGTTTAATGACCAGTGAAGCCAGGGCCTTGGGTAACTTACTACACTATTATTAACCATGTTTAATGACCAGTGAAGCCAGGGCCGTGGGTAACTTACTACACTATTATTAACCATGTTTAATGACCAGTTAAGCCAGGGCCATGGGTAACTTACTACACTATTATTAACCATGTTTAATGACCAGTGAAGCCAGGGCCGTGGGTAACTTACTACACTATTATTAACCATGTTTAATGACCAGTGAAGCCAGGGCCGTGGGTAACTTACTACACTATTATTAACCATGTTTAATGACCAGTGAAGCCAGGGCCGTGGGTAACTTACTACACTATTATTAACCATGTTTAATGACCAGTGAAGCCAGGGCCGTGGGTAACTTACTACACTATTATTAACCATGTTTAATGACCAGTGAAGCCAGGGCCGTGGGTAACTTACTACACTATTATTAACCATGTTTAATGACCAGTGAAGCCAGGGCCGTGGGTAACTTACTACACTATTATTAACCATGTTTAATGACCAGTGAAGCCAGGGCCGTGGGTAACTTACTACACTATTATTAACCATGTTTAATGACCAGTGAAGCCAGGGCCGTGGGTAACTTACTACACTATTATTAACCATGTTTAATGACCAGTGAAGCCAGGGCCGTGGGTAACTTACTACACTATTATTAACCATGTTTAATGACCAGTGAAGCCAGGGCCGTGGGTAACTTACTACACTATTATTAACCATGTTTAATGACCAGTGAAGCCAGGGCCGTGGGTAACTTACTACACTATTATTAACCATGTTTAATGACCAGTGAAGCCAGGGCCGTGGGTAACTTACTACACTATTATTAACCATGTTTAATGACCAGTGAAGCCAGGGCCGTGGGTAACTTACTACACTATTATTAACCATGTTTAATGACCAGTGAAGCCAGGGCCGTGGGTAACTTACTACACTATTATTAACCATGTTTAATGACCAGTGAAGCCAGGGCCATGGGTAACTTACTACACTATTATTAACCATGTTTAATGACCAGTGAAGCCAGGGCCGTGGGTAACTTACTACACTATTATTAACCATGTTTAATGACCAGTGAAGCCAGGGCCATGGGTAACTTACTACACTATTATTAACCATGTTTAATGACCAGTGAAGCCAGGGCCGTGGGTAACTTACTACACTATTATGAACCATGTTTAATGACCAGTGAAGCCAGGGCCGTGGGTAACTTACTACACTATTATTAACCATGTTTAATGACCAGTGAAGCCAGGGCCGTGGGTAACTTACTACACTAGAATGGACATGACAAATGACATTAATATAGGGGACATGGAGGGAGGAAGTAGCAAGAGAGAGAAGGGTGATAAGAGCAAGAAGTGGAGGGGAATAGGGAGGGTGGAAGAGGGAACAAGACAGAGGGTGGGATAAGAGCAAGATATGCAGAAAGAGAGGGACAGTGGGACGGTATAGGAACAGTGGGTTTCAGTCTGATTCAAGGGGCCATGCACATATATTCCATTTCTTGCAGGAAATGCAATTTTGTCATTCATTTATTATAGACAGTGTGTGTGTGTTACAGATAGTGAGTGTGCACGGTGCGCCTATGTTCTTTTCAATACAATTCAACTACAATACAGCACTAGCAGCCATTTAAGTGAGGACAAGAGCTCTCCAAAGCGAGGCCATTGTCAGAGCAGAGCAGATCTGGAAGCCTGTTTCTCCCTGCCGACTAGCTGGAATGAGACAGGGAGAGAGAGAGAGAGAGAGAGAGAGAGAGAGAGAGAGAGCGAGAGAGAGAGAGAGAGAGAGAGAGAGAGAGAGAGAGAGAGAGAGAGAGAGAAAGAGAGAGAGAGAGAGAGAGAGACTGCAGTAATTGTACTACTAATAGATTTTTGTTTGCAGCCGGGGACTGATGCTGTGACATCCTCTCTCTCTCTCTCTTTCTTTGAGGTTTGGACCACAGTGTCACTGCAGACGAAAGTGTAGTGTTAATTACATTATCCAATGAGCACAGAGCGGCAGAATTGGATGACCTGAGTAACAAGCTATCACAGCCAGGGTTAATTGAAACACAGACAGAGCTGGTAAACAACCTGAGGGAAGTGAAGAGTGTATTCTCTATTCCAGGAGAAAGAAGCAAACAAACACGTTTTCACAGGATGACTAACTCAGCTCCACAGCACACAGCGTGATGTCAGAGATAGAAATGGGTTTTGGCTACCTGCCCTTGATGGAAGATCTGAAGAGCCTGCCTGGGCTGTTTCTGAGGTCTTCCATAGAAGGATTGGCCAATTGACAAGGAACTAGTCCTCTAATGGAAGTGACCTAATGTTCTTTGTAGATAACAGTCTTATCATAATCATCATCTTCATCACCATCATTTTCAGCAACGTGATCCACACAGTCTTCCAGTTAGTCATGTTTACAGATATGTACGTGGTTGTCGCTTGTGTGTGTGAGTGTGCGTGTGCACCCCTCTCCTGTCTGTTTGACTCGTCTGAAGACCCTGTTCATCATGACAGCAGCCTCATGGGGCGATGCCCGCCCACACATTGCATTCTGGGAAGCAGACGGGGTGTTTGTGTTCTGCTGTCAGTGGAGGCGGTTCTGTCTCTCTGATGATGAATAAAACAGGAACCCTTTTCAGAGCGGCAATCTGAGTGGTTTAATGTGTGTTTGGGTGCCGTCCTAAAAGGATTTAAAATAACTCTGCCCAGTGGATCGGTTTGCGTCATGGTGTGAGAGTTCCCATTTTCAGTGTGTGTGTTGAAAGGTCATTCACATTCCATCAAGGTGTGTTGTTGACCACTTCATGGTCTGCTGATTTATGTGGTCGTCTGACACACCTGCCCTCACTAAAGCCAAACAGCTCAGAGAGTATCAGTGTGTACTGTAGCAGGGCCCCATGGTGAACAGTCCTGCTGTGACAGATGGATGCCCTGTGGGTCGTTCCACCTCAAAAAACACAAGGTGAGGATTTCGACACCCACCATCTCAGATTGTTATGAAATTTTTCTGTAGTTATGAAAAAATATGATTAACATTCCTGGAACATTATTTTATCTTATAAAATAAATTAAGGTTATTGAATGCATCCAAAATGGCCGTTTTAATTGACAGAATTCAGATAATATTCAATTAATATAGTACCCAACATAGTATGAAGCTATGGCTTGGAGTATTGCTTCTCCGTACTATGTAATGTATTCCCTGTGAATTTGTTGAGTTTTTTTTCCCCCTGTTCAAATAAATTAGTAATTGAAGTTGCTTGCATTATTAGTGTGTGAAAGGACCAGGTTTTTGATGCCGCAATTCTTGCTGTACCTCCACACTCTTTAATCCATTGCAACTTTGGGTAGAAAACCAATAGATTTGGCTCATTATGGAAATAAAATCCCCACATAATGACAATAATGACATGGTATGTGGATACCCCTTCAAATTAGTGTATTCCCCTATTTCAGCCAAACCCGTTGCTGACAGGTGTTTAAAATCGAGCACACTGCCATGCAATATCCATAGGGAAACATTGGCAGTAGAATGGCCTTACTGAAGAGCTCAGTGACTTTCAACATGGCACCGTCATAGGATGCCACCTTTCCAACAAGTTAGATTGTCTCATTTCTGTCCTGCTAGAGCTGCCCCTTCTGTCCTCGTCTTTCCTCGGTTGCAACACTCACTACCGAGTTCCAAACTGCCTCTGGAAGCAACATCAGCACAATAACTGTTCGTCGGCAGCTTCATGAAATGGGTTTCCATGGCCGAGCAGCCGTTACACAAGCCTAAGATCAGCATGCACAATGTCAAGCGTTGGTTGGAGTGGATTAAAGCTCCCCACCATTGGACTCTGGAGCAGTGGAAACACGTTCTCAGGAGTGATGAATCACGCTTCACCATCTGGCAGTCTTACAGACAAATCTGGGTTTGGCGGATGCCAGGAAAACGCGACCTGCGTGAATGCATAGTGCCAACTGTAAAGTTTGGTGCAGGAAGAATAATGGTCTGGGGCTGTTTTTCATGGTTCGATCTAGGTCCCTTAGTTCCTGTGAAGCGAAATGTAAAAGCTACAGCATACAATGACATTATAAATGATTCTGTGCTTCCAACTTTGTGGCAACAGCTTGGGGCAGGCCCTTTCCTGTTTCAGCATGACAATGCCCCCGTGCAAGAAGCGAGGTCCATACAGAAGTGGTTTGTCGAAATCGGTGTGGAAGCAATGGTCCAACATCTAGTGGAAAGCCTTCCCAGAAGAGTGGAGGCTGTAATAGCAGCAAAGGGGGGACCAACTCCATATTAATGTCCCTGATTTTGGAATGAAATGTTCAACGAGCAGGTGTCCACATACTTTTGTGTAGTGCACCATCCTACAATTCAAGCCAGTCCTCTGTGAAAGCAATTCAGTGTGTCCTTCTCTTGGCAACCTACAAATGGACAATCTTTTCTTGCTTAGAACTTTCCTTCACAGCAGGAAATGCAAACTTGTAGTGTATTTCAGGTTTTACAAGTACTTTACCTCTTGCGACGAGCCATCCCGGATCCGGGATCGTAATCTTAGCCTCAAACGAATTAGCATAACGCAGCGGACATAAATACCCCTAGAAACTTTTCCTATTCATGAAAATCGCAAATGAAATTAATTAAATATATTTAAACACAAGCTTAGCCTTTTGTTAACAACACTGTCATCTCAGATTTTCAAAATATGCGTTACAGCCAACGCTAGACAAGCATTTGTGTAAGTTTATCATGCTATGCTATGCTCTGCTGGCAGCAGGCAACTTTTCACCAAAATAAGAAAAGCAACCAAATTAAATAATTTACCTTTGAAGAACTTGGGATGCTTTCACTCAGGAGACTCCCAGTTAGATAGCAAATGTTCATTTTTTCCAAAAATATTATTTTTGTAGGCGAAATAGCTCCCGTTTGTTCATCATGCTTGGCTGAGAAATCAACCGGAAAATGCTACAACTACAACGCCAAACTTTTTTCAAAATTAGCTACATAATATCGACAGAAACACGGCAAACGTTGTTTAGGATCCATCTTCAAGGTGTTTTTAACATATATTCGGTAATATATCCGTCGAGGCAATTGGTTTCTCATAAGAAGCGATTGGAAAAATGGCTACCTCAGTATTTTACGCAAGATTTTCTGCGGGAGACACCATGTGACCACTTGCTAAATATGCTCCCTTACGGCTATTCTTCAATGGAAATGCGTAAAAAGACGTCACAATGCTGTAGACACCTTGGGGAATACGTGGAAAACGTAAGCTCATTCGTAGCTCATTCACAGCCATATAAGGAGTCATTGGCATGAGGCGGTTTCAAAAAATGCGGCACTTCCTGGTTTGATTTTTAGCTGGGTTTCGCCTGTAACATCAGTTCTGTGGCACTCACAGACAATATATTTGTAGTTTTGGAAACGTCAGAGTGTTTTCTTTCCAAAGCTGTCAATTATATGCATAGTCGAGAATCTTTTCGTGACAAAATATCTTGTTTAAAACGAGAACGTTTTTCATCCCAAAATTTTAATAGCGCCCCCTAATGCATAACTGGAATTTGCATTTTTGAATTTCACAATGTTGTGATCTATTTAATTAACACCGGAGACCAACAAAATTGATAAAAGAGTGTGGTGGTATAGCAAGAACAGCGGCACCTAGTGGTCAAAACCTGGTACTGTCACACTACTTTATGGTAAATAATGAGTCCAAATCGGATGTTGGGTAGTATATTAATTGAATATTATCTGAATCCTATACATTAAAATGTCCAATTAGGGTGGAATCAATTAGCTTAATTTTTCATATATAAAATTACATTTCAACAAAGTAATGTTTCAGGAATGCCAATCTTACCTGTTTCTAACTACAGAAATAATTTCAAAACAATCTGAGATGGTGGGTCATGGCAAGCTGAACTGACATGGAATGACTCCTGTGTCCACAATCTGATGATAACGATGTGTCTGACGGGACGATGACATGGCAGGGTGGGTTCAGATGAGGAGTGTTTCAATATACAATGTTTTTTTCAAACATTGTATATATAAATATTTTTTGCAGGGCGGTTGGTTGGTGGTTGTGTGTGCTTGCGTGCGTGTGCGTGCGTGCGTGCGTGTGTGTGTGTGCATGGTGCATTGAGGTAGAGGGGGCACAGTGTGGCAGCTGGTTAGGATCAGCCGGTCACCCGTGATCAGAGCAGTGGGATCCAGAGCACCAGGTGGCTGGCTGGTCATTATACACAGCTATGTTGGCACAGGCACCCTGGGACACACCACAACATGAGAGACAGAGAGACGGACATCAGGGGAGGGAGACATATACATGCACGTGCCAAAGATAGGCCATTACAAAGATGACACCTTCCTGCCACTAACACTAAATGATATGACCCCACATTTCTCATGAATCACACCCCCTTTTATTTAATGCCAGTTTCCTATATATGGCTTTCCAATCCCTTTCTGAGTGTATTGAGTGTCCTCTCTCTTCACCTCCCAGCTGCAGTGGTTCAGGCTCTCATTATGAACAGCATAATCTGTACCTTCCCAGAGCCTTGGATCTACTGCTCTGTTTATTCCTACGGGTAGGTATGAGACAGTGATAGGTATGAGACAGTGATAGGTATGAGACAGTGATAGCTTAGAACCGAGGGGGGTGTAGATTGATTGGGGTAGATTATTTTACACAGGATAGGACCCAGGTCCAAGGTATTGTCTTATCAGGGCAAAGACTCACTTTGCTACCACGTACCTTTACGACCATGTACCTTTACTACCATGTACCTTTACTACCATGTCACTTTACTACCACGTACCTTTACTACCACGTCACTTTACTACCACGTACCTTTACTACCATGTCACTTTACTACCATGTACCTTTACTACCATGTACCTTTACTACCACGTCACTTTACTACCACGTACCTTTACTACCATGTCACTTTACTACCATGTACCTTTACTACCATGTACCTTTACTACCATGTACCTTTACTAGCATGTACCTTTACTACCATGTCACTTTACTACCATGTCACTTTACTACCATGTCACTTTACTACCACGTACCTTTACTACCATGTCACTTTACTACCATGTACGTTTACTACCATGTACCTTTACTACCATGTACCTTTACTACCATGTCACTCTACTACCACGTACCTTTACTACCATGTCACTTTACTACCATGTACCTTTACTACCATGTCACTTTACTACCATGTCACTTTACTACCACGTACCTTTACTACCATGTCCCTTTACTACCATGTCACTTTACTACCACGTCACTTTACTACCATGTCCCTTTACTGTAATGTCACTTTACTACCACGTACCTTTACTACCATGTCCCTTTACTACCATGTCACTTTACTACCACGTCACTTTACTACCATGTACCTTTACTACCATGTACCTTTACTACCATGTACCTTTACTACCACGTACCTTTACTACCATGTCACTTTACTACCACGTACCTTTACTACCACGTCCCTTTACTACCATGTCACTTTACTACCATGTACCTTTACTACCATGTACCTTTACTACCATGTACCTTTACTACCATGTACCTTTACTACCACGTCACTTTACTACCACGTACCTTTACTACCATGTACCTTTACTACCATGTCCCTTTACTACCATGTACCTTTACTACCATGTACCTTTACTACCATGTACCTTTACTACCATGTACCTTTACTACCATGTCACCTTACTACCATGTACCTTTACTACCACGTCACTTTACTACCACGTACCTTTACTACCACGTACCTTTACTACCATGTCACTTTACTACCACGTACTTTTACGACCATGTCACTTTACTACCATGTCACTTTACTACCACATACCTTTACTACCATGTACCTTTACTACCATGTCACTTTACTACCATGTACCTTTACTACCATGTACCTTTACTACCATGTCACTTTGCTACCATGTACCTTTACTACCATGTACCTTTACTACCATGTCACTTTACTACCATGTACCTTTACTACCATGTACATTTACTACCATGTCACTTTGCTACCATGTACCTTTACTACCATGTCACTTTACTACCACGTACCTTTACTACCATGTACCTTTACTACCATGTCACTTTACTACCATGTACCTTTACTACCATGTCACTTTACTACCACGTCACTTTACTACCATGTCCCTTTACTACCATGTCACTTTACTACCACGTACCTTTACTACCATGTCCCTTTACTACCATGTCACTTTACTACCACGTCACTTTACTACCATGTACCTTTACTACCATGTACCTTTACTACCATGTACCTTTACTACCACGTACCTTTACTACCATGTCACTTTACTACCACGTCACTTTACTACCACGTCCCTTTACTACCATGTCACTTTACTACCATGTATCTTTACTACCATGTCCCTTTACTACCATGTACCTTTACTACCATGTACCTTTACTACCATGTACCTTTACTACCATGTACCTTTACTACCATGTCACTTTACTACCATGTACCTTTACTACCACGTTACTTTACTACCACGTACCTTTACTACCATGTACCTTTACTACCATGTCACTCTACTACCACGTACCTTTACGACCATGTCACTCTACTACCATGTCACTTTACTACCACATACCTTTACTACCATGTACCTTTACTACCATGTCACTTTACTACCATGTACCTTTACTACCATGTACCTTTACTACCATGTCACTTTGCTACCATGTACCTTTACTACCACGTACCTTTACTACCATGTCACTTTACTACCATGTCACTTTACTACCACATACCTTTACTACCATGTACCTTTACTACCATGTCACTTTACTACCATGTACCTTTACTACCATGTACCTTTACTACCATGTCACTTTGCTACCATGTCACTTTACTACCATGTCACTTTACTACCATGTACCTTTACTACCATGTAACTTTACTACCATGTCACTTTACTACCATGTACCTTTACTACCATGTCACTTTACTACCACGTACCTTTACTACCATGTAACTCTACTACCATGTCACTTTACTACCATGTACCTTTACTACCATGTCACTTTACTACCACGTACCTTTACTACCATGTACCTTTACTACCATGTACCTTTACTACCATATACCTTTACTACCATGTCACTTTACTACCATGTCACTTTACTACCATGTCACTTTACTACCACGTACCTTTACTACCATGTCACTTTACTACCATGTACGTTTACTACCATGTACCTTTACTACCATGTACCTTTACTACCATGTACCTTTACTACCATGTATCTTTACTACCATGTACCTTTACTACCACTTACCTTTACTACCATGTCACTTTACTACCATGTCACTTTACTACCACGTACCTTTACTACCATGTCCCTTTACTACCATGTCACTTTACTACCACGTCACTCTCCTACCACATCACTTTACTACCATGTCCCTTTACTACCATGTCACTTTACTACCACGTCACTTTACTACCACGTCCCTTTACTACCATGTCACTTTACTACCATGTACCTTTACTACCATGTCCCTTTACTACCATGTCACTTTACTACCATGTACCTTTACTGCCATGTACCTTTACTACCATGTACCTTTACTACCATGTACCTTTACTACCACGTCACTTTACTACCACGTACCTTTACTACCATGTACCTTTACTACCATATCCCTTTACTACCACGTACCTTTACTACCATGTACCTTTACTACCATGAACCTTTACTACCATGTACCTTTACTACCATGTCACTAACTACCATGTACCTTTACTACCACGTCACTTTACTACCACGTACCTTTACTACCACGTACCTTTACTACCATGTCACTTTACTACCACGTACCTTTACGACCATGTCACTTTACTACCATGTCACTTTACTACCACATACCTTTACTACCATGTACCTTTACTACCATGTCACTTTACTACCATGTACCTTTACTACCATGTACCTTTACTACCATGTCACTTTGCTACCATGTACCTTTACTACCATGTCACTTTACTACCACGTACCTTTACTACCATGTACCTTTACTACCATGTCACTTTACTACCATGTAACTTTACTACCATGTACCTTTACTACCATGTCACTTTGCTACCATGTACCTTTACTACCATGTCACTTTACTACCACGTACCTTTACTACCATGTACCTTTACTACCATGTCACTTTACTACCATGTCACTTTACTACCATGTCACTTTATTACCATGTCACTTTGCTACCATGTCACTTTACTACCATGTCACTTTACTACCATGTACCTTTACTACCATGTCACTTTACTACCACGTACCTTTACTACCATGTACCTTTACTACCATGTAACTTTACTACCATGTACCTTTACTACCATGTCACTTTACTACCACGTACCTTTACGACCATGTCACTTTACTACCATGTCACTTTACTACCACGTACCTTTACTACCATGTACCTTTACTACCATGTCACTTTACTACCATGTCACTTTACTACCACGTACCTTTACTACCATGTCACTTTACTACCATGTACCTTTACTACCATGTACCTTTACTACCATGTACCTTTACTACCATGTACCTTTACTACCACGTCACTTTACTACCACGTACCTTTACTACCATGTCACTTTACTACCATGTCACTTTACTACCATGTCACTTTACTACCATGTCACTTTACTACCACGTCACTTTACTACCATGTCACTTTACTACCATGTCACTTTACTACCACGTCACTTTACTACCATGTACCTTTACTACCATGTACCTTTACTTCCACGTACCTTTACTACCATGTCCCTTTACTACCATGTCACTTTACTACCACGTCACTTTACTACCACGTACCTTTACTACCATGTACCTTTACTACCATGTCACTTTACTACCACGTACCTTTACGACCATGTCACTTTACTACCATGTCACTTTACTACCACGTACCTTTACTACCATGTACCTTTACTACCATGTCACTTTACTACCATGTACCTTTACTACCATGTACCTTTACTACCATGTCACTTTGCTACCATGTCACTTTACTACCATGTCCCTTTACTACCATGTACCTTTACTACCATGTCACTTTACTACCATGTCACTTTACTACCATGTCACTTTACTACCATGTCACTTTGCTACCATGTCACTTTACTACCATGTCACTTTACTACCATGTACCTTTACTACCATGTCACTTTACTACCACGTACCTTTACTACCATGTACCTTTACTACCATGTCACTTTACTACCATGTCACTTTACTACCATGTACCTTTACTACCATGTCACTTCACTACCACGTACCTTTACGACCATGTCACTTTACTACCATGTCACTTTACTACCACGTACCTTTACTACCATGTACCTTTATTACCATGTCACTTTACTACCATGTCACTTTACTACCATGTACCTTTACTACCATGTAACTTTACTACCATGTCACTTTACTACCATGTACCTTTACTACCATGTCACTCTACTACCATGTACCTTTACTACCATATACCTTTACTACCACGTACCTTTACTACCATGTCACTTTACTACCATGTCACTTTACTACCATGTACCTTTACTACCATGTCCCTTTACTACCATGTACCTTTACTACCATATACCTTTACTAACATGTCACTTTACTACCATGTCACTTTACTACCATGTACCTTTACTACCATGTCACTTTACTACCATGTCACTTTACTACCACGTCACCTTACTACCATGTACCTTTACTACCACGTCACTTTACTACCACGTACCTTTACTACCATGTCACTTTACTACCATGTACCTTTACTACCATGTACCTTTACTACCATGTACCTTTACTACCATGTCACTTTACTACCATGTCACTTTACTACCATGTCACTTTACTACCACGTACCTTTACTACCATGTCACTTTACTACCATGTACCTTTACTACCATGTACCTTTACTACCATGTACCTTTACTACCATGTACCTTTACTCCACGTCACATTACTACCACGTACCTTTACTACCATGTCACTTTACTACCATGTCACTTTACTACCATGTCACTTTACTACCATGTCACTTTACTACCATGTCACTTTACTAGCATGTCACTTTACTACCACGTCACTTTACTACCATGTACCTTTACTACCATGTACCTTTACTACCATGTACCTTTACTACCACGTACCTTTACTACCATGTCCCTTTACTACCATGTCACTTCACTACCACGTCACTTTACTACCATGTAACTTTACTACCATGTACCTTTACTACCATGTCACTTTACTACCACGTACCTTTACGACCATGTCACTTTACTACCATGTCACTTTACTACCACGTACCTTTACTACCATGTACCTTTACTACCATGTCACTTTACTACCATGTACCTTTACTACCATGTCACTTTGCTACCATGTACCTTTACTACCATGTCACTTTACTACCACGTACCTTTACTACCATGTACCTTTACTACCATGTCACTTTACTACCATTTCACTTTGCTACCATGTCACTTTACTTCCATGTCACTTTGCTACCATATCACTTTACTACCATGTCACTTTACTACCATGTACCTTTACTACCATGTCACTTTACTACCACGTACCTTTACTACCATGTACCTTTACTACCATGTAACTTTACTACCATGTCACTTTACTACCATGTACCTTTACTACCATGTCACTTTACTACCACGTACCTTTACGACCATGTCACTTTACTACCATCTCACTTTACTACCACGTACCTTTACTACCATGTACCTTTACTACCATGTCACTTTACTACCACGTACCTTTACTAGCATGTACCTTTACTACCATGTCACTTTACTACCATGTCACTTTACTACCATGTCACTTTACTACCACGTACCTTTACTACCATGTACCTTTACTACCATGTCACTTTACTACCATGTACCTTTGCTACCATGTACCTTTACTACCATGTCACTTTGCTACCATGTACCTTTACTACCATGTCACTTTACTACCATGTCCCTGTACTACCATGTACCTTTACTACCATGTCACTTTACTACCATGTCACTTTACTACCATGTCACTTTACTACCATGTCACTTTGCTACCATGTCACTTTACTACCATGTCACTTTACTACCATGTACCTTTACTACCATGTCACTTTACTACCACGTACCTTTACTACCATGTACCTTTACTACCATGTCACTTTACTACCATGTCACTTTACTACCATGTACCTTTACTACCATGTCACTTCACTACCACGTACCTTTACGACCATGTCACTTTACTACCATGTCACTTTACTACCACGTACCTTTACTACCATGTACCTTTACTACCATGTCACTTTACTACCATGTCACTTTACTACCATGTACCTTTACTACCATGTAACTTTACTACCACGTCACTTTACTACCATGTACCTTTACTACCATGTCACTCTACTACCATGTACCTTTACTACCATATACCTTTACTACCACGTACCTTTACTACCATGTACCTTTACTACCATGTCACTTTACTACCATGTACCTTTACTACCATGTCCCTTTACTACCATGTACCTTTACTACCATATACCTTTACTAACATGTCACTTTACTACCATGTCACTTTACTACCATGTACCTTTACTACCATGTACCTTTACTACCATGTCACTTTACTACCACGTCACTTTACTACCACGTCAGCTTACTACCATGTACCTTTACTACCACGTCACTTTACTACCACGTACCTTTACTACCATGTCACTTTACTACCATGTACCTTTACTACCATGTACCTTTACTACCATGTACCTTTTCTACCATGTCACTTTACTACCATGTCACTTTACTACCATGTCACTTTACTACCATGTCACTTTACTACCACGTACCTTTACTACCATGTCACTTTACTACCATGTACCTTTATTACCATGTACCTTTACTACCATGTACCTTTACTACCATGTACCTTTACTCCACGTCACTTTACTACCACGTACCTTTACTACCATGTCACTTTACTACCATGTCACTTTACTACCATGTCACTTTACTACCATGTCACTTTACTAGCATGTCACTTTACTACCACGTCACTTTACTACCATGTACCTTTACTACCATGTCACTTTACTACCATGTACCTTTACTACCATGTACCTTTACTACCATGTCACTTTGCTACCATGTCACTTTACTACCATGTCCCTTTACTACCATGTACCTTTACTACCATGTCACTTTACTACCATGTCACTTTACTACCATGTCACTTTACTACCATGTCACTTTGCTACCATGTCACTTTACTACCATGTCACTTTACTACCATGTACCTTTACTACCATGTCACTTTACTACCACGTACCTTTACTACCATGTACCTTTACTACCATGTCACTTTACTACCATGTCACTTTACTACCATGTACCTTTACTACCATGTCACTTCACTACCACGTACCTTTACGACCATGTCACTTTACTACCATGTCACTTTACTACCACGTACCTTTACTACCATGTACCTTTATTACCATGTCACTTTACTACCATGTCACTTTACTACCATGTACCTTTACTACCATGTAACTTTACTACCATGTCACTTTACTACCATGTACCTTTACTACCATGTCACTCTACTACCATGTACCTTTACTACCATATACCTTTACTACCACGTACCTTTACTACCATGTCACTTTACTACCATGTCACTTTACTACCATGTACCTTTACTACCATGTCCCTTTACTACCATGTACCTTTACTACCATATACCTTTACTAACATGTCACTTTACTACCATGTCACTTTACTACCATGTACCTTTACTACCATGTCACTTTACTACCATGTCACTTTACTACCACGTCACCTTACTACCATGTACCTTTACTACCACGTCACTTTACTACCACGTACCTTTACTACCATGTCACTTTACTACCATGTACCTTTACTACCATGTACCTTTACTACCATGTACCTTTTCTACCATGTCACTTTACTACCATGTCACTTTACTACCATGTCACTTTACTACCATGTCACTTTACTACCACGTACCTTTACTACCATGTCACTTTACTACCATGTACCTTTACTACCATGTACCTTTACTACCATGTACCTTTACTACCATGTACCTTTACTCCACGTCACTTTACTACCACGTACCTTTACTACCATGTCACTTTACTACCATGTCACTTTACTACCATGTCACTTTACTACCATGTCACTTTACTAGCATGTCACTTTACTACCACGTCACTTTACTACCATGTACCTTTACTACCATGTCACTTTACTACCATGTACCTTTACTACCATGTACCTTTACTACCATGTCACTTTGCTACCATGTCACTTTACTACCATGTCCCTTTACTACCATGTACCTTTACTACCATGTCACTTTACTACCATGTCACTTTACTACCATGTCACTTTACTACCATGTCACTTTGCTACCATGTCACTTTACTACCATGTCACTTTACTACCATGTACCTTTACTACCATGTCACTTTACTACCACGTACCTTTACTACCATGTACCTTTACTACCATGTCACTTTACTACCATGTCACTTTACTACCATGTACCTTTACTACCATGTCACTTCACTACCACGTACCTTTACGACCATGTCACTTTACTACCATGTCACTTTACTACCACGTACCTTTACTACCATGTACCTTTATTACCATGTCACTTTACTACCATGTCACTTTACTACCATGTACCTTTACTACCATGTAACTTTACTACCATGTCACTTTACTACCATGTACCTTTACTACCATGTCACTCTACTACCATGTACCTTTACTACCATATACCTTTACTACCACGTACCTTTACTACCATGTCACTTTACTACCATGTCACTTTACTACCATGTACCTTTACTACCATGTCCCTTTACTACCATGTACCTTTACTACCATATACCTTTACTAACATGTCACTTTACTACCATGTCACTTTACTACCATGTACCTTTACTACCATGTCACTTTACTACCATGTCACTTTACTACCACGTCACCTTACTACCATGTACCTTTACTACCACGTCACTTTACTACCACGTACCTTTACTACCATGTCACTTTACTACCATGTACCTTTACTACCATGTACCTTTACTACCATGTACCTTTACTACCATGTCACTTTACTACCATGTCACTTTACTACCATGTCACTTTACTACCACGTACCTTTACTACCATGTCACTTTACTACCATGTACCTTTACTACCATGTACCTTTACTACCATGTACCTTTACTACCATGTACCTTTACTCCACGTCACATTACTACCACGTACCTTTACTACCATGTCACTTTACTACCATGTCACTTTACTACCATGTCACTTTACTACCATGTCACTTTACTACCATGTCACTTTACTACCATGTCACTTTACTAGCATGTCACTTTACTACCACGTCACTTTACTACCATGTACCTTTACTACCATGTACCTTTACTACCATGTACCTTTACTACCACGTACCTTTACTACCATGTCCCTTTACTACCATGTCACTTTACTACCACGTCACTTTACTACCATGTAACTTTACTACCATGTACCTTTACTACCATGTCACTTTACTACCACGTACCTTTACGACCATGTCACTTTACTACCATGTCACTTTACTACCACGTACCTTTACTACCATGTACCTTTACTACCATGTCACTTTACTACCATGTACCTTTACTACCATGTCACTTTGCTACCATGTACCTTTACTACCATGTCACTTTACTACCACGTACCTTTACTACCATGTACCTTTACTACCATGTCACTTTACTACCATTTCACTCTGCTACCATGTCACTTTACTTCCATGTCACTTTGCTACCATATCACTTTACTACCATGTCACTTTACTACCATGTACCTTTACTACCATGTCACTTTACTACCACGTACCTTTACTACCATGTACCTTTACTACCATGTAACTTTACTACCATGTCACTTTACTACCATGTACCTTTACTACCATGTCACTTTACTACCACGTACCTTTACGACCATGTCACTTTACTACCATCTCACTTTACTACCACGTACCTTTACTACCATGTACCTTTACTACCATGTCACTTTACTACCACGTACCTTTACTAGCATGTACCTTTACTACCATGTCACTTTACTACCATGTCACTTTACTACCATGTCACTTTACTACCACGTACCTTTACTACCATGTACCTTTACTACCATGTGACTTTACTACCATGTACCTTTGCTACCATGTACCTTTACTACCATGTCACTTTGCTACCATGTACCTTTACTACCATGTCACTTTACTACCATGTCCCTGTACTACCATGTACCTTTACTACCATGTCACTTTACTACCATGTCACTTTACTACCATGTCACTCTACTACCATGTCACTTTGCTACCATGTCACTTTACTACCATGTCACTTTACTACCACGTACCTTTACTACCATGTACCTTTACTACCATGTCACTTTACTACCATGTCACTTTACTACCATGTACCTTTACTACCATGTCACTTCACTACCACGTACCTTTACGACCATGTCACTTTACTACCATGTCACTTTACTACCACGTACCTTTACTACCATGTACCTTTACTACCATGTCACTTTACTACCATGTCACTTTACTACCATGTACCTTTACTACCATGTAACTTTACTACCACGTCACTTTACTACCATGTATCTTTACTACCATGTCACTCTACTACCATGTACCTTTACTACCATATACCTTTACTACCACGTACCTTTACTACCATGTACCTTTACTACCATGTCACTTTACTACCATGTACCTTTACTACCATGTCCCTTTACTACCATGTACCTTTACTACCATATACCTTTACTAACATGTCACTTTACTACCATGTCACTTTACTACCATGTACCTTTACTACCATGTACCTTTACTACCATGTCACTTTACTACCACGTCACTTTACTACCACGTCAGCTTACTACCATGTACCTTTACTACCACGTCACTTTACTACCACGTACCTTTACTACCATGTCACTTTACTACCATGTACCTTTACTACCATGTACCTTTACTACCATGTACCTTTTCTACCATGTCACTTTACTACCATGTCACTTTACTACCATGTCACTTTACTACCATGTCACTTTACTACCACGTACCTTTACTACCATGTCACTTTACTACCATGTACCTTTACTACCATGTACCTTTACTACCATGTACCTTTACTACCATGTACCTTTACTCCACGTCACTTTACTACCACTTACCTTTACTACCATGTCACTTTACTACCATGTCACTTTACTACCATGTCACTTTACTACCATGTCACTTTACTACCATGTCACTTTACTAGCATGTCACTTTACTACCACGTCACTTTACTACCATGTACCTTTACTACCATGTACCTTTACTACCATGTACCTTTACTACCACGTACCTTTACTACCATGTCCCTTTACTACCATGTCACTTTACTACCACGTCACTTTACTACCATGTAACTTTACTACCATGTACCTTTACTACCATGTCACTTTACTACCACGTACCTTTACGACCATGTCACTTTACTACCATGTCACTTTACTACCACGTACCTTTACTACCATGTACCTTTACTACCATGTCACTTTACTACCATGTACCTTTACTACCATGTACCTTTACTACCATGTCACTTTGCTACCATGAACCTTTACTACCATGTCACTTTACTACCACGTACCTTTACTACCATGTACCTTTACTACCATGTCACTTTACTACCATTTCACTTTACTACCATGTCACTTTACTTCCATGTCACTTTGCTACCATATCACTTTACTACCATGTCACTTTACTACCATGTACCTTTACTACCATGTCACTTTACTACCACGTACCTTTACTACCATGTACCTTTACTACCATGTAACTTTACTACCATGTCACTTTACTACCATGTACCTTTACTACCATGTCACTTTACTACCACGTACCTTTACGACCATGTCACTTTACTACCATCTCACTTTACTACCACTTACCTTTGCTACCATGTACCTTTACTACCATGTCACTTTACTACCACGTACCTTTACTAGCATGCACCTTTACTACCATGTCACTTTACTACCATGTCACTTTACTACCATGTCACTTTGCTACCATGTCACTTTACTACCATGTCACTTTACTACCATGTACCTTTACTACCATCTAACTTTACTACCACGTCACTTTACTACCATGTACCTTTACTACCATGTCACTCTACTACCATGTACCTTTACTACCATATACTTTTACTACCACGTACCTTTACTACCATGTACCTTTACTACCATGTCACTTTACTACCATGTATCTTTACTACCATGTACCTTTACTACCATGTCCCTTTACTACCATGTACCTTTACTACCATATACCTTTACTACCATGTCACTTTACTACCATGTCACTTTACTACCATGTACCTTTACTACCATGTCACTCTACTACCATGTACCTTTACTACCATGTACCTTTACTACCATGTACCTTTACTACCATGTACCTTTACTACCATGTCACTCTACTACCATGTACCTTTACTACCATGTACCTTTACTACCATGTACCTTTACTACCATGCACCTTTACTACCATGTCACTTTGCTACCATGTACCTTTACTACCATGTCACTTTACTACCATGCACCTTTACTACCATGTACCTTTACTACCACGTCACTTTACTACCACGTCACTTTACTACCATGTCACTTTACTACCATGTCACTTTGATACCATGTCACTTTACTACCATGTCACTTTACTACCATGTCACTTTACTACCATGTACCTTTACTACCATGTAACTTTACTACCACGTCACTTTACTACCATGTACCTTTACTACCATGTCCCTTTACTACCATGTACCTTTACTACCATGTCACTTTGCTACCATGTCCCTTTACTACCATGTCACTTTACTACCACGTACCTTTACTACCATGTCACTTTGCTACCATGTCCCTTTACTACCATGTCACTTTGCTACCATGTCACTTTGACACCATGTCCCTCTACTACCATGTCACTTTGCTACCATGTCACTTTGTTACCATGTACCTTTACTTCCCTGTCACTTTGCTACCATGTACCTTTACTACCATGTCACTTTGCTACCATGTACCTTTACTACCATGTACCTTTACTACCATATACCTTTACTACCATGTCACTTTAATACCATGTCACTTTGCTACCATGTACCTTTACTACCATGTCACTTTGCTACCATGTACCTTCACTACCACGTCACTTTACTAACATGTACCTTTACTACCACGTCACTTTACTACCATGTCACTTTACTACCATGTCACTTTACTACCATGTCACTTTACTACCATGTCCCTTTACTACCATGTCACTTTGCTACCATGTCACTTTGACACCATGTCCCTTTACTACCATGTCACTTTGCTACCATGTCACTTTGTTACCATGTACCTTTACTACCATGTCACTTTGCTACCATGTACCTTTACTACCATGTCACTTTGCTACCATGTACCTTTACTACCATGTACCTTTACTACCATGTACCTTTACTACCATGTCACTTTAATACCATGTCACTTTACTACCATGTCACTTTTCTACCATGTCACTTTTCTACCATGTACCTTTACTACCACGTCACTTTACTACCATGTCATGCTTGCTAGTCCATCTAGCCAATTTACTATTAACAAGCACAGGAGGATGGAGAACATTACCATTGCTTAACCTTGAGGGGTTTGTTGTGTGTGTGTACGTGTCTGTGTGTGTACGTGTCTGTGTGTCTGTGTCTGTGTCTGTGTGTGCGCAAATGCCTAGTGTGTCATGTATATGTATATGTGAATGTGCATGTCTCTTTATCTCATTCCTTAGCATATCCAGTCTGTCTCTATCATACATTTATACATGTGGCCAGTCCAGACCAGCCCCAGACACAGGTTGGCATTTGAAGGTCAGCCATTAGCATGATGTTCCTGATGGTATTAGCTCCCTCCACCACCACAAGGCTAACAGCATTGATTAGACTACAAAGCAGAAAACAAGCAAGCTAAACTGTCTTTGTCGTCAGTA
Source organism: Oncorhynchus clarkii lewisi (assembly GCF_045791955.1). Taxonomy (NCBI): domain Eukaryota; kingdom Metazoa; phylum Chordata; class Actinopteri; order Salmoniformes; family Salmonidae; genus Oncorhynchus; species Oncorhynchus clarkii. The sequence continues at coordinate 83,454,510 of NC_092151.1, read as the reverse complement.
CTGACACATTATGGCTAAAGAATTGAAAGAGAATGAGAAGAAATGAAAGATAAATAAAATGTGTTATCTTTGTCGGTGTGTCAATGATGGAGAGAAAATGATGAAAGAAAGGATAGACTATATTAATTAAATAAGCTAGTTGCTGAAATGGGCTGTTTACTATATGTCTCTTCTTCCTTTGTCATTGTTTATGTTGCCATTGACTACAGAATGAAGCAGCGAGGGAGCTAGTGTCTGTTACAGTCATGTATTTTGTATGGGATGGATCTACTACAGTACACCATCATGGTGTCTTGGTTCACAGCTAGCTGTCAGGTGGAGGATATTATAGGAAGCTGATATCGACCTGGTTAGGAAGATCAAATCAAATGTATTTTTAGAGTCCGTTTTACATCAGCAGATGTCACAAAGTGCTTCTAAACAAACCCAGCCTAAAATCCCAAACAGCAAGCAACACGGTGGCCAGAGTAATCTTTCTAATGAGGTTAATGAATAATGTGGATAGTGTGAGTGTTAGGGTAGAATATTTGACAAATGTTCCATCCCGAGAATAAATCACTTTTCTCCCGACTAACCCAGTACTTCCCGCCGAAACCAGAAGTGTAATTCAAAAGCATTATAGAGCATATACTGTAAATGTGGACTTGATTAGATCTTTGATCACCATGAACAGTCTAACCTGATGCTACCTGAGCCTGATCAGCCACATATTAAATACATTTAATGAGCCCTACATTAATGACATTTAATGAGCCCAAACCCAATAAAGCCCAAATGATTGTGCCATTATCAAATCAAAATCAAATCAAATTGTATTTGTCACATGCAACATGTAGACCTTAACATGAAATGCTTACTTACAAGCCGTTAACCAACAATGCAGTTCGAGAAAGAGAGTTAAGAAAATATTTACTAATGAAACTAAAGTTAAAAATAAAATAAAAAGTAACACAATAAAATAACACTACCAAGGCTACAGTATATACAGTGTACCGGTACCGAGTCAATGTGTGGGGTACAGGTTAGAAATACAATACATGTACATATATAGTCTACTGCACATTACGCACAGCAGAAAAACAGAAAAGCCCATAGATGTAGCTAGCTATATGCTCTCTTGGGTAAATAAATGAAACTAGCTCCAGTAGGCTAATCTTTTTGAGTGGGAACTGTATTACTGTACTGTGTTCTATTATATGGACTGGAATTACACACTGCGTTCAAACTATGATGAAGCATGGGATGAGGCATATGATGGGGCGGCAGGGTAGCCTAGTGGTTAGAGCATTGGACTAGTAACCGGAAATCCCCGAGCTGACAAGGTACAAATGTGTTGTTCTGCCCCTGAACAGGCAGTTAACCCACTAGGCCGTCATTGAAAATAAGGAATTTGTTCTTAACTGACTTGCCTAGTTAAATAAAGGTCAAATAAAAAGCAGAAGAGAACTTGCAATTCTGGTGCAGCACATGTGGCAGTATAGGCTAGCAAATTTGATTTTGAAATATAACAGGGTCTATTTGTATAATTAATAGGCTGACACATATACCTTTAATAATATGTTATTATCCCATTTCTCTCTCTATTGTTGCTTCAGTCCTTCCTCATTTGAAACAGTTAAATGAAATACATTTTGTTGGCCGTATTTTCATCATTCTAATGAAATCGTTGAATAATATAGGACTAGAATTAGAATCAGAAGCCTTTCACTTCGCTTCACAAAGATTGAATGGTTATGGGTCAGAATAAATAACCACTATAGCCTACCACCATCGCACATTCACTCTTCTTTCAAACTACCCGTGAGTTCTATTGGCTGCTGTATTTAACATTCAAACTACCCGTGAGTTCTATTGGCTGCTGTATTTAACATTCAAACTACCTGTGAGTTCTATTGGCTGCTGTATTTAACATTCAAACTACCCGTGAGTTCTATTGGCTGCTGTATTTAACATTCAAACTACCCGTGAGTTCTATTAGCTGCTGTATTTAACATTCAAACTACCCGTGAGTTCTATTGGCTGCTGTATTTAACATTCAAACTACCCGTAAGTTCTATTGGCTGCTGTATTTAACATTCAAACTACCCGTGAGTTCTATTGGCTGCTGTATTTAACATTCAAACTACTCGTGAGTTCTATTGGCTGCTGTATTTAACATTCAAACTACCCGTGAGTTCTATTGGCTGCTGTATTTAACATTCAAACTACCCGTGAGTTCTATTGGCTGCTGTATTTAACATTCAAACTACCCGTGAGTTCTATTGGCTGCTGTATTTAACATTCAAACTACCCGTGAGTTCTATTGGCTGCTGTATTTAACATTCAAACTACCCGTGAGTTCTATTGGCTGCTGTATTTAACATTCAAACTACCCGTGAGTTCTATTGGCTGCTGTATTTAACATTCAAACTACCCGTGAGTTCTATTGGCTGCTGTATTTAACATTCAAACTACCCGTGAGTTCTATTGGCTGCTGTATTTAACATTCAAACTACCCGTGAGTTCTATTTGCTGCTGTATTTAACATGCAGCAAAAAAGAGCTTGTGTCCCTCTTTAAATAGTATATTGGTATAAGATATGCTTAAAAAATGAGGTCCAGCAAGGCATTCTAGTCTAGCTTTTCCTGCACGGGACTCCAAGATCTAAGTAGCATTTTTTTAAAGGAGAGAGGCCAGCAGAACACGGGTGCTTGCGTATTGTGGAAGCGACAGAGGCTATAAGTTAGAAGCTTATTATGCATAACTCATCATCAATAAGGTAAATATAATGTCAATACTGTAAATATAAATATAAATATAAAATAAAATTAAATATATTACCTGAAAAAGGTAGGCTAGGAGATCTATATATAGGTCTTTAAATCAGTCTAGAACAGGAATATCTATTTTGGATGCAATTTTAGTAGGGTTGATGGAGAGAGAGAGAAAGCCACAATATTCGAGTGCAGCTGCATTTAAAACAATTCTAATATTTACAATAAAAAAATAAGGTGGCCCCCCAAAGCCAGATGGAGATGGGTAAATTAGATGCGCATTCGGTCTTTATATTACTGTAGCATACCGGTACAGAGTCAATGTGCGGAGGCACCAGTTAGTCGAGGTAATTGAGGTAATATATACATGTGGGTAGAGTTATTGAAGTGACTTATGCATAGATAATAACAGAGAGTAGCAGCAGCGTAAAAGTGGGGTGGGGGGCAATGCAAGTAGTCTGGGTAGCCATTTGATTAAATGTTCAGTAGTCTTTTGGCTTGGGGGTAGAAGCTGTTTAGAAGCCTCTTGGTCCTAGACTTGGCGCTCTGGTACCGCTTGCCGTGCGGTAGCAGAGAGAACACTCTATGACTAGGGTGGCTGAAGCCTTTGACAATTTTTTGGGCCTTCCTTTGACACCGCCTGGTATAGAGGTCCTGGATGGCAGGAAGCTTGGCCCCAGTGATGTACTGGGCCGTACGCACTACCCTCTGAAGTGCCTTGCAGTCAGAGGCCGAGCAGTTGCCATATCAGGCAGTGATGCAAAAAGTCTCTCTCGATGGTGCAGCTGTAGAACTTTTTGAGGATCTGAGAACCCATGCCAAATCTTTTCAGTCTCCTGAGGGGGAATAGGTTTTGTCGTGCCCTCTTGGTGTGCTTGGACCATGTTAGTTTGTTGGTGATGGGGACACCAAGGAACTTGAAGCTCTCAACCTGCTCCACTACAGCCCCATCGATGAGAATGGGGGCGTGCTCGGTCCTCCTTTTCCTGTAGTCCACAATCATCTCCTTAGTCTTGATTACGTTGAGGTAGAGGTTGTTGTCCTGGCACCACACGGCCAGGTCTCTGACCTCCCTATAGGCTGTCTCGTCGCTGTTGGTGATCAGGCCTACCACTGTTGTGTCATTGGCAAACTTAATGATGGTGTTGGAGTCGTGCCTGGCCGTGCAGTCATGAGTGAACAGGGAGTACAGGAGGGAACTGAGCACGCACCCCTGAGGGGCCCCCGTGTTAAGGATTAGCGTGGCGGATGTGTTGTTACCTACCCTTAGGTAGGAAGTCTGGAGGGAGGAAGTCCAGAATCCAGTTGCAGAGGGAGGTGTTTAGTCCCAAGGCATGGTTAATGCCTAAGGGCAAAACTGATAGAGACATACCCCAAGCGACTTACAGCTGTAATCGCAGCAAAAGGTGGCGCTACAAAGTATTAACTTAAGTGGGCTGAATAATTTTGCACGCCCAATTTTTCAGTTTTTGATTTGTTAAAAAACGTTTGAAATATCCAATAAATGCCGTTCCACTTCATGATTGTGTCCCACTTGTTGTTGATTCTTCACAAAAAATACAGTTTTATATCTTTATGTTTGAAGCCTGAAATGTGGCAAAAGGTCGCAAAGTTCAAGGGGGCCGAATACTTTCGCAAGGCACTGTATTTCTCAACATTCCTAATATTAAGCACTGTAAGGACCGATGCTGGAGTAAAGAAGCAGGAACAGACATGGAACAAGACAGGACCAGCGTCAGCACATGGGTATACAAGAACATATGACAATCAATGCTGAATCGGGGAACAGAGAGGGGGAACAGACAGATATAGGGGAGGTAATGACAGAGGTGATTGAGTTCAGGTGAGTCCAATAACCGCTGATGCGCGTGACAGGGGAAGGCAGGTGTGCGTAATGATGGTGGCAGGAGTGCGTAATGTTGGGGAGCCTGGCGCCCTCGAGCGCCAGGGGGGGAGAACGGGAGCAGGCGTGACAAGCACATTGCTTATCTTTACAACAGGATTATAGCCTACCTGGCCTACCGGGCTGACCTGGCTGACATGAAAATAAACCACGGGGAAATGCATCCTCCATTCGCTCTTTAAGTGCATAGATGACGTGTTTTTTCCCGCTACCCCTGTTTCAATACAGGTGCATGATAATGGTCCATTCTAAATCAGAACAAATTTCACACATATTATTTAGTGTATGTAAAGACAATATTAAATCAATAATAGTCTGATGGGTGACAATATTAACCTATCACTTTGAATGACATATTATTATTATTATTATTATGCTGAGCATCATTCACAAGTCAAGAAACAATGCCTTTTTATCCCTACTTTTTCTAATCATAGTCACACACCTCATGTAGCCTAGCCTATATGGCCTATATGTTTTGATAATGTTTGTATCACAACTAAAGTGGCCAAATTACATTAAGCCTCTTTACAAGGGGTGTAGAGCCTAACTGACATACATAAGCAGCACGTGAGTTTCATGTTTGGGGAAGATCATTTTCACCATAAAAAGGCACCTTTATAATAAAAGCATTACATGCATAATCACATTTGCGGTCACTTTTGATAATAGTGTTTTCCGCTAATGGAACATTTGTGCGAATAGCCTACTGCCATGTGCACATTGCTGCTCGTAAAAGGTGAAGAAATAACCTAAACGTTTATCAACATTTAAAGTATAACGTTCTGATCTGTTGTGTCAGCCACATTGTGTAAAAACATTTTTAGGATGCTAGTGGTTGTATTAATTTGGGATCTATCGCACAGGATAGAATAGGTGAACTTTTGTACTATGGGGGATAGTAGATTGACATAGGCTAGTGCTGTTGCTGTTTGTTAGGCCTACTCATCTTGTTGGCTGACGAAAAGTACATGAGAACACTTCTTCCGATATCTTCGATATGCACCTCGGAGAAAGGTGAGGTGTACCTGTGAGAAAGACCTGACCAGGTGATGGAGAGCCATGTGAGTGAGAGGTGCTTCAGAGCGCGCAACACTCAGGGAGGAAGGCACAACGCAGCACCCCGGGCCAAGGGCACAGCGGCCACTGGCCACAAAAGGCATGGATTTTTTTAGGGTGCATTACGGCCACACAAAGCGGATACCGCAGTGAAATTCGAGGCATTATCAAGTGCTTGTCAAATCATGCCTTTCAAGCTACTTTTTTCAAATTGTCATTAGTGGCATCATGCAGCCTTACAATGTATTAAAAATCAAAACAGAGCAACGTTTGTAGAACAACTAAAGTTACATTAATAACTCTAACTTAAGCATGTTGGAGTACCTATTTCTTTGTAAACCGCTCAACACAAAATAGCCGCACTCCTTCAAATCATTTGGAGAAAATATTAATTCTATTCCATTCAGCTTTGTTCAGTTGTATTCTTCATACTGTAAAATAATGCCACGGAATTCTAAGCAAATATTGTCTGCTAAATTAACTAGTGTAGCCCACAGCCATTTGGCAAAGCCAGATCAGGACCTAACATAAGGACAACTCAGCGTATGCTATTCTGGTCTTCTGAAATAGACTACATTTTCTTCTGTCTAAAATAAATAATGGATTTATTGTGAAGGTGTAGGCTATTTTACATGGATTTATTATATTTGTTTAAATGTAGATGTTCCAATGGTCTGCATCAGTGGTTTGTAGGCTGTGTGTGGAAGCCAGGAGATGCTAAATGTGTTTATGTTAATTCATGTCAATTACCGTGAGACTGACAGTTATTTGCTTGATAATCACAGTCTGACAAAATGTAGTTGCCGCCACAGCCCTATTTCCGTGTGTCCTATCTGTGCTTGGATTTTAAAAAAGGGCCAGGAAACATATGGCTTCGTTCCCACAACCAATGTAAAACCAAAAACATATGTTCCCACAACTTCCAAAGAACCGAATGTGCAAGCTGGGGATGCTCCATAGTGAATGCTGTGTTAAACTGGAGTACATTGTGTAGTCATCACTAATGCAGAGTAAACAGAGAGATTTATTTTCCTCCTCACTGCATGATGCATTATTCACACTTAATTTACAAAGATGTCCCGAACAAACATAGGCGCACACATAAACCCTGTGCACGTGCACACGCACACACTCTACTGAGTCACTCCATCAGTCGTCAGCATCCAATCATGCGTTTATATCTCGTATCTCTCCACTCTATCATCTCGTTACATTCACTTGATCGCCTCATTGACTAATGCTTCCATCCTATCTGTTCTCTGTTATCTCAATTGAATCTATCTACTGAAGAGATTGAATTTGATTAATCCAGAGGGATTGGTGGCGGTTTACATCTGTCTCTGTCTCTGTCCCTGTCTGTCCTTATCTCTGCCTCCATTCGGTTTCTGACTGTGTTTATGTCTGTCTCTGTCTCTGTCCCTGTCTGTCCTTATCTCTGCCTCGGCTCGGTTTCTGTCTCTGTCTCTCGCCGTCTCTGTATCTGTCCCTGTCTGTCCTTATCTCTGCCTCATGGCATTAGCCTTGGTGGAGGGAGAAAGGAGAGAGAGAGAGAGCAGCTAACGATGCTAACGATGATGCCAGTGTCCAGGTTACACCCTGATCCCACCATATAATACTCAGGGGATGGATGTGTGCGTGCCATGGCATAGTAAGCAGTCTCACACAATATGTGAGTCTGTGGAAGAGATAGAGACTTTGAGTGTTTTTGTGTGTTAGGCGTCTTTGAAATAGAGAGAGAGAAAGAGAGAGAGAGAAAGGGGAAATAGGGTGTGGTAGAGAGAGAGAGAGAGAGAGAGAGAGAGAGAGAAAGAAAGAGCGAGGGAGAGAGAGGGAGAGAGAGAGAGAAAGGGGCAATAGGGTGTGGTAGAGAGAGAGAGAGGGAGAGAGAGAGAGAGAGAGAGAGAGAGAGAGAGAGGGGGGGGGAGAGGGGGGGGGAGAGGGGGGGGGGGAGAAAGGGGCAATAGGGTGTGGTAGAGAGAGAGAGAGAGAGAGGGGGAGAGAGAGAGAGGGGGGAGAGAGAAAGGGGCAATAGGGTGTGGTAAAGAGAGAGAGAGAGGGAGAGAGAGGGGGAGAGAAAGGGGCAATAGGGAGTGGTAGAGAGAGAGAGAGAGGGGGGAGAAAGGGGCAATAGGGTGTGGTAGAGAGAGAGAGAGAGAGAGAGAGGGGGGAGCGAGAGAGGGGGGGAGAGAGAAAGGGGCAATAGGGTGTGGTAGAGAGAGAGAGGGGGGGGAGAGAAAGGGGCAATAGGGTGTGGTAGAGAGAGAGAGAGAGAGGGGGGGGGAGAAAGGGGCAATAGTGTGTGGTAGAGAGAGAGAGAGAGAGGGGGGGGGGGGAGAAAGGGGCAATAGGGTGTGGTAGAGAGAGAGAGGGGGAGAGAAAGGGGCAATAGGGTGTGGTAGAGAGAGAGAGAGAGAGAGAGGGGGGAGCGAGAGAGGGGGGAGAGAGAAAGGGGCAATAGGGTGTGGTAGAGAGAGAGAGGGGGGGAGAGAAAGGGGCAATAGGGTGTGGTAGAGAGAGAGAGAGAGAGGGGGGGAGAAAGGGGCAATAGTGTGTGGTAGAGAGAGAGAGAGAGAGGGGGGGGAGAAAGGGGCAATAGGGTGTGGTAGAGAGAGAGAGGGGGGAGAGAAAGGGGCAATAGGGTGTGGTAGAGAGAGAGAGAGAGAGAGAGAGAGAGAGAGAGAGAGAGAGAGAGAGAGAGAGAGAGAGAGAGAGAGAGAGAGAGAGAGAGAGAGAGAGAGGGAGATAAAGGGGCATTAGGGTGCAGTAGAGAGAGGGAGGGAGAGAGAGAGAGATAGAATCCAAATCCAAAATAATCTTTGGCAATATGTACATTGTTACGTCATGCCAATAAAGCAAATTGAATTTAATTGAGAGAGAGAGAGAGAAAGAGAAAGAGAGAGAGATTATTATTTTTTGTTTATTTCACTTGTTTATTTCACTTTTGTTTATTGTCTCTTCCACTTGCTTTGGCAATGTAACAAGTGTTTCTCATGCCAATAAAGCCACTTAAATTAAAATTGAAAGAGAGAGAAAGAGAGACAGAGAGAGTGAGTGTGTGTTTTCACCGTAGGAGTGTGTTTGTATTGCCACTTCAAAGAGAATGTTTAAGGCTGTGCATTATACTGTATCATTTCTGGAATAATGAGCCTAGGTGATCTGGCTGTAAATCAGAATATAATACCATCATTGTAGGCATCACTCTCACACACACACACACACACACATTAACACTCACACACACACACTCACATGTATACTCACTCTCAGACACATCTTTGAACCTTTTGGAAATGTCCTGTTAAAGGAATGGAATACCAAGACAAATCTACTTAAATGTGCTGAGAATGTTCCAAAGCAAAGCAACTATCCTGCCAACCACACTCTCACCAGGCTGTAAGGCACATATGGTTCTCAGAATGGTATGTGCTAGCTGGGTCGTAACACAGCAGGAGGAGAATGGAGGGATTGGCAGAGAGGAGGACAACCCTGGAACGTGATGGGTTCAGATGGGTGTCAGAAGAGATGAAGGTACTGAAGGGGGGGAATAAAAAGAGAAACCCAACTCTGGATGAATGAATGAATGAATGAATGAATGACATTATTTTTTTTCGTGTCAAATTGCAAATTGGCAACCCATCCCCTATGGGATTAATTGACACATAAACAAGCATTACAATAATTCACTTTGGTAATTCAATGATAATTCTTCTTTCAGGTGTCCTCTGCATTGCTCATCACATAAAGAGTGAAAAAGAAATGTAAAGTAAAAATCATTACATACGGTAAATACGATTATCCAAACAATAGTAATATATACACAAACGTTCAAAAGTTTGGGGTCACTTAGAAATGTCCTTGTTTTTGATTTTTTGTTCATTAAAATAACATCAAATTGATCAGAAATACAGTGTAGACATTGTTAATGTTGTAAATTACTAATGTAGCTAGAAACGACAGATTATTTTATGGAATATCTACATAGGCGTACATCATCCACAACCATCAATTCTGTGTTCAAATGGCACGTTGTGTTAGCTAATCCAAGTTTATCATTTTAAAAGGCTAATTGATCAATAGAAAACACTTTTGTAATTATGTTAGCACAGCTGAAAACTGTTGTTTTGATTAAAGAAGCAATACAACTGGCCTTCTTTAGACTAGTTGAGTATCTGGAGCATCAGCATTTGTGGGTTCGATTACAGGCTCAAAATAGCCAGAAACAAAGACCTTTCTTCTGAAACTCATCCGTCTATTCTTGTTCTGAGAAATGAAGGCTATTCCATGCGAGAAATTGCCAAGAAACTGAAGATCTCAAACAACACTGTGTACTACACCCTTCACAGAATAGCACAAACTGGCCCTAACCAGACTAGAAAGAGGAGTGGGAGGCCCTGGTGCACAACTGAGCAAGAGGACAAGTACATTAGTGTGTCTAGTTTGAGAAACAGATGCCTCACAAGGCCTCAACTGGCATCTTCATTCAATAGTACCCACAAAACACCAGTCTCAACATCAACAGGGAAGAGGCGACTCCGGGATGCTGGCCTGCTAGGCCATATCTCACACTGACCAATAAAAAGATAAGATTAAGATGGGCAAAAGACAGGACTAAGATCCAATCGTACTTCACCAGCTCTGACACTCGTCGGATGTGGCAGGGCTTGCAAGTTTTCACGTATTACAAAGTGAAACCCAGCCGTGAGCTGCCCAGTGACGCAAGTTTACCAAACGAGCTAAATGCCTTCCATGCTCGTTTTGAGGCGAGCAACATTGCTGGACCATGCATGAGAGCACCAGCGGTTCCAGGCGACTGTGTGATCACGCTCTCCGTAGCCAATGTCAGTAAGACCGTTAAACAGGTTAACATCCACATGGCCGCAGGGCCAGACAGATTACCAGCATGCACTGACCAGCTTGCAAGTGTATTCACTGACATTTTCAACTTCTCCATGACCCAGTCTGTAGTACCTACATGTTTCAAGCCAACCACCATAGTCCCTGTGTCAAAGAACGCCAAAGTAACCTATCTAAATTACTTTGAAAGGCTGGTCATGGCCAAATCAACACCATCATGCCAGACACCCTGGACCCACTCCAATTTGCATATCATCCCTACAGATCCACAGAGGACACAATCTCTTTTGCACTCCACACATATCCTCAAAAAGTTCTAGAACTGCTACATCACCGCTTGGTATGGCAACTGCTTGGTATCCGACCGCAACGCGCTACAGAGGGTAGTGCATACAGCCAGTACATCACTGGGACCAAGATCCCTGCCATCCAGGACATCTATACCAGGCAGTGTTAGAGAAAGGCCTTAAAATTGTCAAAGACTAAAGCCAACCAAGTCACAGACTGTTCTCTGTGTTGCCGCACAGAAAGCGGTACTGATTCATCAAGTTTGAAATCAACAGGAACCTGACTGCTAAATAGTTAGTTAAATAGTTAACCAAATAGCTACCCGGACTAGCAGTGTTTGTGTGTGTGTGTGTTCGCGCGTGCGTGCTTGTGTGTAGCGTGTGTTTCACAACTCTGTCTATTCTCTCTGGATTTATAAAACCTACAGTGTGTGAGTGACCCGTGTTCTGCCCTGCTCTCTATCCCTGCATAGTGTTGTGGTCTGTAAACACACACCTGCAACACACACCGCCAAGCATGCACCAACACACTCCGCCCGGTCCAGTTTGAGTGTGTAGGTACATGAACAGTATGTGTTTTATGACTCTGTGTTGTACATGTATGTATCATACATGTGTGTTTGTGTGCCTCTGTACGTCACTGCATGTGTCTGTGATTTATGTCTCCAGTCGCATTTTAAATTGAGGCAATCCATGTGTCATGCAATCTCACTCCATCCTAATAGAAGACCTGTGTGTGTGTTTTTTCAGAGGTAATGGGGCATATAGGGAGGCACGGCATGACGGGTGGGGTGGGATGGAGAAGTTTGGGCGACACACACATAAACACACACTCACACATACACACACTGGACCTATAGACATAAATAGAGAGCCCTATCCATGCTCAGACAGCAGTACTGAAATACTGGCTTCTCTGTGCTTCCGGGTTAAGCGGGCATTGTGTCAAGCGTGGTCGTGTTTGCATTCGTGTTTCAGAGGACGCATTGCTCTGGACTTTTGCCGAATCTAGATTTAATTTTGGATTGGAGATGTTTAATATGAGTCTGGAAAGAGAGTTTACAGCCTAGACAGACAGCTAGGTATTTGTAGTTGTCCACATATTCTAAGTCAGGACCGTCCAGAGTAGTGATGCTAGTCTGGCTGGCGGGTGCGGGCAGCGAACGGTTGAAAAGCATGCATTTGGTTTTACTAGCATTTAAGAGCAGTTGGAGGCCACAGAAGGAGTGTTGAATGGCATTGAAGCTTGTTTGGAGGTTAGTTAACACAGTGTCCAAATAGGGGCCAGATCCATACAGAATGGTGTAGTCTTCGTAGAGGTGGATCAGGGAATCACCCGCAGCAAGAGCGACATCGTTGATATATACAGAGAAAAGAGTCGGCCCGAGACTACCAGAGGTCCGGACAACAGGCCCTCCGATTTGACACACTGAACTCTGTCTGGGAAGTAGTTGGTGAACCAGGCAAGGCAGTCATTTGAGAAACCAAGGCTGTTGAGTCTGCCGATAAGGATACTGTGATTGACAGAGTCGAAAGCCTTGGCTAGGTCGATGAAGACGGCTGCACAGTACTGTCTTTTATCGATGGCGGTTATGATATCATTTAGTACCCTGAGCGTGGCTGATGTGCACCCATAACCAGCTCGGAAACCGGATTGCACAGTGGAGAATGTACGGTGGGATTCGAAATGGTCAGTGATCTGTTTATTAACTTGTCTTTTGAAGACTTTAGAAAGGCAGGGCAGGATGGATATAGGTCTGTAACAGTTTGGGTCTAGAGTGTCACTCCCTTTGAAGAGGGGGATGACCGCGGCAGCTTTCCAATCTTGAGGGATCTCGGACAATACGACAGAGAGGTTGAGCAGACTGGTAATAGGGGTTGCAACAATGGCGGTGGATAATTTTAGAAAGAGAGGGTCCAGATGGTCTAGTCCAGCTGATTTGTATGGGTCCAGGTTTTGCAGCTCTTTCAGAACATCTGCTATCTGGATTTGGGTGAAGGAGAAGCTGGAGAGGCGTAAAAAAGGAGAGCTGCACAGCTCAGATTCCATGGCTGTTTATGCTCATGGCTAGTACTGAATGATCATGCTGTTTGCATTATGACATTGGTATTAAGAATATCACTGGGGTTTAACAGCTTGTGACTGTTAAACAGGATGATGTCATGTTGGGTTCACTCATTGGTAATCCACATACATAATGTACAGTCAGGTCCAAAATAATTGGTACCCTTGATAAAGATGAGCAAAAAATACTTATAAAATAAATAATACAAATACGGAGCTATTATTGTATGCTCAAAAATATTAGAAAATGATGTTGTGTTACACTAAACTCAGCAAAAAGAAACGTCCCTTTTTCAGGACCCTGTCTTACAAAGATAATTTGTAAAAATCCAAATAACTTCACAGATCTTCATTGTAAAGGGTTTAAACACTGTTTCCCATGCTTGTTCAATGAACCATGAACAATGAACATGCACCTGTGGAACGGTCGTTAAGACACTAACAGCTTAGACGGTAGTCAATTAAGGTCACAGTTATGAAAACATAGGACACTAAAGAGGCCTTTCTACTAACTCTGAAAAATACCATTGCCAGGGCAATAAATTGCAATGTCCGTACTGTGAGACGCCTAAGACAGGTCTGCAGGGAGACAGGACGGACAGCTGATCATCCTCACAGTGGCAGACCACGTGTAAAAACACCTGCACAGGATCGGTACATCTGAACATCACACCTGCGGGTGAGGTACAGGATGGCAACAACAACTACCCGAGTTACACCAGGAACGCACAATCCCAGCAATCTCAATGCTGTTTGTGCGTTACAGGGAAGATATCCTCCTCCCTCATGTGGTACCCTTCCTGCAGGCTCATCCTGACATGACCCTCCAGCATAACAATGCCACCAGCCATACTGCTCTTTCTTGGCGTGATTTCCTGCAAGACAGGAATGTGACAGTGTTCTGTCATGGCCAGCGAAGAGCCCGGATCTCAATCCATTGAGCACGTCTGAGACCTGTTGGATCGGAGGGTGAGGGCTAGGGCCATTCCCCCACAAGTATGGGAACTTGCAGGTACCTTGGTGGAAGAGTGGGGTAACATCTCACAGCAATAACTGGCACATCTGGTGCAGTCCATGAGGAGGAGATGCACTGCAGTACTTAATGCAGCTGGTGGCCACACCAGTTACTGACTGTTACTTTTGATTTTGACTCCCCCTTTGTTCAGGGACACATTATTCCATGTCTGTGGAACTTGTTCAGTTTATGTCTCAGTTGTTGAATCTTGTTATGTTCATACAAATATTTACACGTTAAGTTTGCTGAAAATAAATGCAGTTGACAGTGAGAGGACGTTTTTTTTTTTGAGTTAATATTTTTTTGGAGTTAAAGATAGGGATTAAATTACTGGCACCCCTTTTTTCAATACTCAAACACTCTCCCCTTGGGAGGATAACGGCTCTGAGCATTTTTCTAAAATGTTGGAGAACACATTAAGACACTTACAGTGCCTTGCGAAAGTATTCGGCCCCCTTGAACTTTGCGACCTTTTACCACATTTCAGGCTTCAAACATAAAGATATAAAACTGTATTTTTTTGTGAAGAATCAACAACAAGTGGGACACAATCATGAAGTGACATTTATTGGATATTTCAAACTTTTTTAACAAATCAAAAACTGAAAAATTGGGCGTGCAAAATTATTCAGCCCCTTTACTTTCAGTGCAGCAAACTCTCTCCAGAAGTTCAGTGAGGATCTCTGAATGATCCAATGTTGACCTAAATGACTAATGATGATAAATACAATCCACCTGTGTGTAATCAAGTCTCCGTGTAAATGCACCTGCACTGTGATAGTCTCAGAGGTCCGTTAAAAGCGCAGAGAGCATCATGAAGAACAAGGAACACACCAGGCAGGTCCGAGATACTGTTGTGAAGAAGTTTAAAGCCGGATTTGGGTACAAAAAGATTTCCCAAGCTTTAAACATCCCAAGGAGCACTGTGCAAGCGATAATATTGAAATGGAAGGAGTATCAGACCACTGCAAATCTACCAAGACCTGGCCGTCCCTCTAAACTTTCAGCTCATACAAGGAGAAGACTGATCAGAGATGCAGCCAAGAGGCCCATGATCACTCTGGATGAACTGCAGAGATCTACAGCTGAGGTGGGAGACTCTGTCCATAGGACAACAATCAGTCGTATATTGCACAAATCTGGCCTTTATGGAAGAGTGGCAAGAAGAAAGCCATTTCTTAAAGATATCCATAAAAAGTGTTGTTTAAAGTTTGCCACAAGCCTGGGAGACACACCAAACATGTGGAAGAAGGTGCTCTGGTCAGATGAAACCAAAATTGAACTTTTTGGCAACAATGCAAAACGTTATGTTTGGCGTAAAAGCAACACAGCTGAACACACCATCCCCACTGTCAAACATGGTGGTGGCAGCATCATGGTTTGGGCCTGCTTTTCTTCAGCAGGGACAGGGAAGATGGTTAAAATTGATGGGAAGATGGATGGAGCCAAATACAGGACCATTCTGGAAGAAAACCTGATGGAGTCAGACTGACCTGAGACTGGGACGGAGATTTGTCTTCCAACAAGACAATGATCCAAAACATAAAGCAAAATCTACAATGGAATGGTTCAACAATAAACATATCCAGGTGTTAGAATGGCCAAGTCAAAGTCCAGACCTGAATCCAATCGAGAATCTGTGGAAAGAACTGAAAACTGCTGTTCACAAATGCTCTCCATCCAACCTCACTGAGCTTGAGCTGTTTTGCAAGGAGGAATGGGAAAACATTTCAGTCTCTCGATGTGCAAAACTGATAGAGACATACCCCAAGCGACTTACAGCTGTAATCGCAGCAAAAGGTGACGCTACAAAGTATTAACTTAAGGGGGCTGAATAATTTTGCACGCCCAATTTTTCAGTTTTTGATTTGTTAAAAAAGTTTGAAATATCCAATAAATGTCGTTCCACTTCATGATTGTGTCCCACTTGTTGTTGATTCTTCACAAAAAAATACAGTTTTATATCTTTATGTTTGAAGCCTGAAATGTGGCAAAAGGTCGCAAAGTTCAAGGGGGCCGAATACTTTCGCAAGGCACTGTAGACCATTTCTCCATACAGAATCTTTCCAGATCATTGATAACCTTCGACTGCGCTTATGGACTGCCCTCTTCAATTCAAACCACAGGTTTTCCGGAGACAATGCAAAATGTTGATTTTGTAGTCCATTAACATATTCTCTGTGGATTTTAATGTGTGCTTGGAGTTTTTGTCTTGCTGGAAGATCCACTTGCTGCCAAGTTTCAGCCTCTAGGCAGAGGCAACCAGGTTTTGGGCAAAAATGCCCTGGTACTGGACCAGTGAAAGCAAAATAACCCCATAACATCAAAGTTCCACCACCATAGGTATGAGGGTTTTTTCTGCATATGCACCTTTCTTTCGATGCCAAACCCACCACTGGAGTGTATAGCCAAATACCTCTATTTTCATGTCATCTGACTATAGCACAGGTTACAATCCAAGTGCCAATGCCGTTTAGCAAACTCCAGGCTGTTATTTTGTGCTAAGCCCTTATATGTCCCCTGACCTTCACATTTGAATGGTATGGCAATTCTTAGAAAATATGTGAGTGTGATTGTATGTGAGAGGGGGCATTGTATCAGAAAGAGAAAGAGGGAAAGAGTGAAAGAGAGGGAAAGGAGAGTTGTTAGAGGGTGCTTGACATGTGAATGGTTATCCAGCAGGTTCAGAGGCCTGGCACCACTACAGGAACAATCAGTACCCGTTCAGCATCACACAAAACATCATGCCGCTCAGAAATGTTCCCTCTGAAATCTGTGCTCAAAATCCATCAACACACATATCGGTAACAAGGCTGCATCACATCCGGCCGTGATTGGGAGTCCCATAGGGCGGTGCACAATTGGCCCAGCGGTGTCCGGGTTTGGCCGGGGTAAGCCATCATTGTAAATAAGAATTTGTTCTTCACTGACTTGCCTAGTTAAATAAAGGTTAAATAAAACAATACAAATAAAATATATATATTTTTTAAATCAACAAATACCATTTTCTTTAAACACATATGTTGCTGAAATCTGATTTACCCTGTCCTTGTTCAAAATCAATTTTCTCCTCCCTCTGTGGGCAAATTAAATGGTCTCCCCCCCATGCAGTTTGGTTGGTGTCTTGTCCAGACAGGAGGGCTCTCCGTACTCCCTAGATACAATTTCCAGAGCAACAGTTACATACTCTAGATTGGATTTAGTGCAGACAACACAGGGGACAACAGAGAATAGCCCAATAGAACAGGACAACAGAGAATAGCCCAATAGAACAGGACCACAGAGAAATAGCCCAATAGAACAGCACCACAGAGAAATAGCCCAATAGAACAGGACCACAGAGAAATAGCCCAATAGAACAGGACCACAGAGAAATAGCCCAATAGAACAGGACCACAGAGAAATAGCACAATAGAACAGGACCACAGAGAATATCCCAATAGAACAGGACCACAGAGAATAGCCCAATAGAACAGGACCACAGAGAAATAGCCCAATAGAACAGGACCACAGAGAAATAGCCCAATAGAACAGGACCACAGAGAAATAGCCCAATAGAACAGGACCACAGAGAAATAGCCCAATAGAACAGGACCACAGAGAATAGCCCAATAAGCCTTTGGTTATGTTGCAGAGCCCTCAGCTTGGGTCCTAGACTAGCCAGTCAGGAGCCAGTCAGGCAGGCCAGGTGCATACAGGTTGCTGGGAGTTTTGGCCTGTCCGAATCTGGGCTGTGTGAGAGCTGTGACCCATTTGTGCCGCGCTTTGCATTATGTTCATGTTGTCAAGGTGTGTGCCAAACCGTGTGCAAGGGAGCCTGCTTGCGGCAGTGTGTGTGTGTGTGTGTGGCATGAGGACAGTGTCCCTGCCAACGGCTGCCATCTGGGAGGAACACGCGTAGCTCACAACGTTCCTGATGAGGCACGGAACGGGGGCGGAACAGACGGACAACCACAGACCCCCATCACACACACACACACAATGTTGATGCTGATGATGGCAATTCTGATGAGAGGAAGAATGGCAAAATATCATCTAGATTATAACTGATACACTGCAGGCTACTGCAAGATCCGACCCTTGTTAGCCTATCTCAATGAAAGAGTTGATCAATACCCCATCTCAATGACAGAGCTGATCAAAACCCCATCTCAATGACAGAGCTGATCAATACCCCCATCACAGTGACAGAGCTGATCAATACCCCCATCTCAATGAAAGAGTTGATCAATACCCCATCTCAATGACAGAGCTGATCAAAACCCCATCTCAATGACAGAGCTGATCAATACCCCATCTCAATGACAGAGCTGATCAATACCCCATCTCAATTTCAGAGCTGATCAATACCCCATCTCAATTTCAGAGCTGATCAATACCCCATCTCAATTTCAGAGCTGATCAATACCCCATCTCAATTTCAGAGCTGATCAATATCCCATCGCAATTTCAGAGCTGATCAATACCCATCTCAATGAGAGAGCTAATCAATACCCCAGTATAGTTTTTGGACTATACTGGACCTGTGTAGCCTTTCAATCTATGGGTAACGGGGTTGACGCGTTATGCTCAAAAAGAGTAGAATCAGCTCTCCTGCTTTTACACTATGATTTTACTATTACATGTTCAATGTTTCTTCTAGAAACATATTTAAAAAGGAGTAGGAACATATTAAAACGAGAGTTCAGTTCACGTAACAGGGTTGACCTTAAAATGAGGGACAGGTTTTTTCCCTTTGACATTAATCATCTTCAGAAATGACTTTGTCAAAGCAATGAAATACAGTGCCTTCGGAAAGTATTCAGACCCCTTGACGTTTTCCACGTTTTGTTACATTACAGCCTTATTCTAAAATGGATTAAATAAATAAAAAAACTCTCAGCAATCTGCACACAATACCCCATAATCACAAAGCGAAAACATGATTTTTGAAATGTTTGCACATTTATTAAAAATTGAAACAGAAATACCTTATTTACATAAGTACTTTTGCTACATAATAATAATAATATAAAATAAGTGATAAAATAGTGATAATAAAAATGTATTATACAAATAAATGAATAATATAAATAACAACACTATAATGACAGTATTTCTCTATAAAAACCTAATAAATAACAGGGACAATAAAAGGCTAAACATGGAAAATGAACATGCTACTATTATTACTACTAAAATTAATCCTATCACCACTATTATTAACACTAATAGAACAAATCAAGTATTATTGGTCTTAAACACATATTTAGCAGATGTTATTGCGGGTATAGCCGAATGCTTGCAAGCATGTACAACTATCCCTTCTACTACCATTACCACTACTAGCATTTCTAACAGTACTATATCTACCTACTAAAACTATTACTACTATCATCACAATTACATCAGTACTACAACTACCATCATCATTATTGCTACCACTACTACCATCTTTAAATTACTCTCTCACTGTCAATTTAATTCAATTTCAATTTAAGGGCTTAATTGGCATGGGAAACAAATGTTAACATTGCCAAAGCAAGTGAAGTAGATAATAAACAAAAGTGAAATAAACAATAAAAATGAACAGTAAACAATAGACACAAGAATAAAGACATTACAAATGTCATATTATGTGCAAATAGTTAAAGTACAGGGAAAATAAATTAACATAAACATGGGTTGTATTTACAATGGTGTTTGTTATTCACTGGTTGCCCTTTTCTTGTGGCAACAGGTCACAAATCTTGCTGCTGTGATGGCACACTGGTATTTCACCCAATAGATATGGGAGTTTATCAAAATTGGGTTTGTTCTCTCTCTATCTGTCTGTCTTAGCTAGTCAGACTGTCACAATCCATTGATTGTACCTGCATTCTGCTTGCGTTCATATAATTGATTTAGACTTCTCTGGAGGTAAAACAAAAAGTTGTTTTCTTAATATAGAACCAACCATGGGAAAAATAGCTTGTATCCGTTGTTATTTTTAGGATCAGGTGGGTTATTTCCTAGTAGTCCTAGGGACAGTTATTTTCTCAACTACCTTCTGTCTCCTGTGTTCTTAGGCTGATGTGATGCAGCTTTAGCTTTTAACGTACCGACGCATTCTTTCCATTTCATTTGCTGCTGTTAATTTACCAATCCTGTTTCCTCTCCTGTGTTACCCGGTACAAAACGCAAACTATCAGAGGCTAGATGTCGCTAATCCAATCCAACACCCCATAGTGGCCTCAACACTGAGCCCTGAATCCAGCCAACCACCATCACCCCTTCTCCTGGGGCGGCAGGTAGCCTAGAAGTTAGAGCATTGGACCAGTAACTGAAAGGTTGCTAGATCAAATCCCCGAGCTGACATGGTAAAAATCTGTCGTTCTGCCCCTGAACAGGCAGTTAACCCACTGTTCCTAAGCTGTCATTGTAAATAAGAATTTGTTCTTAACTGACTTGCCTAGTGAAAAAATAAAAATCTCCACAGAGGGAAAGAGAGAGAGGCAGCAAGATAAAGGGAAAGAGAGAGAGACCCAGCCGATCAGGCAAATTAGGATTACCACAGACGTACCGTGCTCTCTGCTATTTTTATCACTGTCCCACTGTCATTACAGCCCTTTTGAGTGGGACCTACACCCACCAATATGTGATGTTATTTACCATTCACCTCAGAGAATTATGACAATCTTGTGCCCACTCAGGTCTATAATGGGAATGAGTCACAACCGGCTTAATTTAAAAAGCTGTGCTCGCCCTTGCTCTCTCTTTCGCTCTCTCTTTTGTATGTTCTCTCTTTTTCCCTCTCAGGTCTGTGATCCTTCAGTGCGTCGTCAGTCACACAGCTCTTTGATGCTAAAGTGCCGTCTTTAGAGATGTGAATCGTAGGGAAGCACTTTCCCCTCTTCAATAATGAATAAGAAGAGAGAAATCCTGAAGGGAAATCTGGGGAAGTAGAAAGAGAGAAATTAGGAATATAGGGATAGAGAGAGAAATACAGAGAGCAAGAGAGACAGAGAGATAGAGAGACAAAGAGCCGTAGAGGGAGAGACAGAGACAGACAGACAGAAAGCAAGAGAGAGAGACAGTAACGAATTGGCGAGGGCACTAGAACAGTATGCAGCACCTTACTAAAGTCTGAAGTCAAATGTCTACTGTTTGCTGATGATCTGGTGCTTCTGTCCCCAACCAAAGAGAGCCTACAGCAGCACCTAGATCTTCTGCACAGATTCTGTCAGGCCTTGGCCCTGACAGTGAATCTCATTAAGACAAAAATAATTGTGTTCCAAAAAAGGTCAAATTGCCAGGACCACAAATATAAATTCCATCTAGACACCGTTGCCCTAGAGCAGTGGTTATCAAACTTGTTATAGTCCCGTACCCCTTCAAACATTCAACCTCCAGCTGTAACCCCTCTAGCACCAGGGTCAGCTGTACCCCCTCTAGCACCAGGGTCAGCGCACTCTCAAATGTTGTTTTTTGCCATCACTGTAAGCCTGCCACCACACACTATACAATACATTTATTAAACATAAGAATGAGTGTGATTTTTTGTTACAACCCGGCTTGTGGGAAGTGACAAAGAGCTCTTATAGGACCAGGGCACAAATAATAATATAATAATCAATAATTTTGTTTAGCCATCTTACATATAAAGCTTTATTTTTTCATCCAAAATTTGTGAATAACTCACTTCAGGTTAATGAGAAGGGTGTGATTGAAAGAATAATCATAACTCTGCAATGTTGGGTTGTATTGGAGAGAGTCTCAGTCTTATTGCGCACCCAACTCACTCAGGTGCTTCGCTATATCACATTTGACATTGTCAGTAAGCTTGAGTTCATTTGCACACAAAAAATCATACAATGATGGAAAGACCTGTGTGTTGTCCTTGTTAATGCAGACAGAGAAGAGCTCCAATTTCTTAATCATAGCCTCAATTTTGTCCCACACATTGAATGTAGTTGCGGGGAGTCCCTGTAATCCTAGATTCAGATCATTCAGGCAACAACAAAAACATCACCCTGAAAGGCCAGTTGTGTGAGAAACTCGTCATCATGCAAGCGGTCAGACAAGTGAAAATTATGGTCAGTAAAGAAAACGTTAAACTCATCTCTCAATTAAAAAAAACGCATCAATACTTTGCCCCTTGATAACCAGCACACTTCTTCTGTATGTTGTAAAAGCGTTACATGGTCGCTGCCCATATCATTACATAATGCAGAGAATAGACGAGAGTTCAGGGTCCTTGCTTTAACAAAGTTAACCATTTTCACTGTAGTGTCCAAAACATCTTTCAAGCTGTCAGGCATTCCCATGGCAGCAAATGCCTCTCGGTGGATGCTGCAGTGTACCCAAGTGGTGTCGGGAGCAACTGCTTGCACGCGCGTTACCACTCCACTATGTCTCCCGTCCATCAGTACAGATACCAACACATCTTGACCACATCTTGACCACCAAGTCCATTTGATGTCACAAAGCTGTCCAGTACTTTAAAAATATCCTCTCCTGTTGTCCTGGTTTTCAGGGGTTTGCAGAAGAGGATGTCTTCCTTAATTGACCCCCCATAAACGAAATGACATATACCAGGAGCTGTGCCAGGCCCAGAATTCACTGGCTTGTATGCGAAGCAGTATTGTTTCAGAACATCTCCTGCCATGTCACTGATGGGTCGTGAAACAGTGTTGTTTGATGAAGACATTGTGTGTATATTTGTGGCAGCAGGAAGAATGAAGTCCTCCACAATAGTATGGGACTTGCCTGTCCTAGCCACTAGGTAGCTCACCTTATAAGACGCTTCTCGGCCCTTCTTATTAATGGTATCTGTTGTTTTATACATGTCTTATTACTCAAAAGTCGTCTTAATCCTCACTGAAAAAACTCCCATGGCTTATGTTTCTAATTGGCATGTTTCATTTCTAAATGTCTGCGCAGGAGTGAAGGTTTCATTGAGTTGTGAGATAGTACTTATGCCCATATAATACACTTTGGCTGAAGGGAAGGCAATACTGCCAATATAAGTGAACCCCAAATCATAATAATAAGTGAACTCCAAATCAAATTAGTTCTCATCATATTTGCACCTCTTCGATGGCCCAACGTCACTGTCTGTTGTTCGGATGCATCAGATTCACAACTGTCAGTGTCCATGCTAGCTGGGCTTGCAACAAATGTAGAATTACTTATGTTAGCATTTGTCATGTCTTTGGCTATGCCGGATTAAGTGATATGACATGCTATTCTATAAAATACTTTCTCCGTAATTAATACAATTTGATTTGATTTGATTTGATATCACCTGATTGAGCTATTCATGTAAATGCAATTAACTAGAGAGTCGGGCACCACAAAATAATATTTATAGAGCTGTTATCTTCCAAATAAACTCTTGAAGACCTAGTAATATTTTACATCAATAGCAGTCAATATCAATCGTCATCTTAATTCAGTCTCATCTGAAAGTTGTAAATTATTTTATCTGCACAAACCCTGGCTAACAAGTTGAATCAGCCATACAAAATTGGGTTTAATTATTGATTTACTAAATACCTAACTAATCACACAGAATTCCACATACACATAATTAATCATAGCTTGATTACAAATGACGTCATAAAGGAAAACGTCCTTAGCGGGCGGAACAGATATGACGGCTTGTTACACAAAAGAAAAGGGGCTGGGTTGAGTGAAGAAGCGGGAAGACTGAGGAACAAAGGGAAGAAGCTGTGCTATCGTAAATACAGTATCTTATACATTCTAAATTACCGCCCATTTGGAAAAGGAAAATGCAATAAATATTTACTCTGATCTGCGCTTCGGTAGATTGGTGGTAGATGGAAGGCCGTGTTGCCCAACCGAGTCCTTTGAAGAATGTCTCTGGTGGTCAATTGGATACGTTGTAGTAACGTCGTTGTGTGGTAGATGGGATACTCTGTCTCTTCCTTCCAAACCTGCGTTTGCAGCTGCGGTTGCTAACTCAACGGCTAGGAGGTATCACTTCTGTAGTGAATAAGAGTTCAAAGTTCATACCATTTGCAACCAAAGCTCACGCTGATGTTGGGTTCGTTCTGTAGTTATTATCTGAACCATTCTGACATAGGTCCATCGTCCTACATCCCCGGAACAGGAAGTTCTATTGTCGTCAAGGGCTTATATAGGAAGCATAAACAAAGCAAAATATAGTTATGCCCCCTTAATCATCTAATTGGACTGTATTCTATCTACGTCCATGGTCTTGGCAAAATGACCCTATCATGACATTGTCTAATGTCATGTCTAGGACTTTCCTAATTTGCGTGGTGTTGCTTAGTGTACTATCCTAAGTTGATAACTATTTTATAAGTCTACAGCTGTAAGGCACTAGTTTTGGGCAGTCTACAGGGATGACCTATGGACTTCTGATAAGAAAACTGGTGAGTGCTGTAGCTGTAGAGTTAAAGGCATCAAAGTAAATGTTCAACTTTACTAAGGCTGGTATTTTGCTCGGACCCTTAAGTGATCCTAGCATAAATCCTAATTGGATGTTCCGTTGTGCATGTGAGTTTATGCTTACACAAGCACACATGTCAAGGGAAGGAAACCAAGTATCCTGGCAGATTACAACTTGTTCAGAATGGGTCTGACATAGTCAGATAATTTTCAGTTTAATGCCCAGAGGTTAGTCAGTATTGGTGTCGAGGGAGTCTGTAGTAGTTTTTACTACATGTCACTGTGTCTTCCACTATTATAGTGGTGATAGGTATGAAGTCTATTTCATAGCTATGTTATCCACGGAGGAGCTAACCTCACGACGGAAGAACTCTAAGTATTAGACCAGTCGTACGTGGTGTGATCGTGGTTAATGATTTGAATAATTTTCCTCCTGAATGGAAGATTATTAGTGACTTAACAATTGGAAGAGTGCACTGGAGATTCCCTTCCCCGTGTTGCACTCTGAGTGACTCCTACGTCGCTGTTGTTAAGGGTAATTTGATTGGTTAGGTCTCTAACCTTCTTACCGATTGTAGCTAGACTGACTGTCACTGGTATTGGTACTGGTGCTCAAAGGGACCAGTTATTCTACCGATTTATTCTGAAATATTATACTACCAGAACACATGATTGCATTTTACTAGTTGTCTTGTAGTTGAACCTACACATGGCAAGGAATGATTATTGTTGCCATTTGTTTTGGAGGTGGACAAGTGTGGTACACCTCAGTACTATCTTAGATGTGTTCTAAGATAAATCTCATCTAAGGGCCTGTCTGCTCCTAACTGTTCTCTACGCTCAGTGGCTGTAGAGGCATGTCGATCATCACCACGTCCGCGTGTGGCAACCTCTTCAGTACCTGCGAACTGAGACGAGGATATCGGTCTGTGATATCGCAAAGTGTTTCACCAGTGGGAGTCATCGGGTCAGTTGCTGGACTGACGCCATTAGTGTCATTTTAAGGGGGGACAGTCCCCAACAAAGCAGAAAGTGTATCATCGGAAGCAGCGTATACTCTGCGCATCAATGTTTTTCTTGTTGATACGGCCGCAGTGCTTGCGGAAGTGTCCGAAGGGCAAGAGGAGTTCATCTCAACTACTGTAACACGTGACAAATTCATTAAAAATCCTACAATGTGATTTTCTGGATTTTTTTTCCTCATTTTGTCTGTCATAGTTGAAGTGTACCTATGATGAAAATTACTCTCTTTTCTTTTTAAGTGGGAGAATTTGGTGGCTGACTAAACACTTTTTTTGCCCCACTGTATCTGTCATGGTTTGCAGATAGAGGTCTTGAGTACGGAGCGAGAGATTCAGTGATGAGATTTCCTCCGCTTGCTTAGAAATCAATATTTCCATCTTCATCACCTGAGTTCTCTCATCATTCATTTGGTCAGCGACTTCAATGAGTTCTGCTGATTTGTCATCCAACTTTGTCATTGTGTTCATCGTCTGCAGCGTTTTGAGTTGAATCGTGTTACTTTGAGTAACGTTCAACAGAACTTCATGCATGTTATCAAGTTGAGCGCTCCTGTTTGTAGATAACTCTTCAGATTTATCTAGTTTGGCGTGGACATCATCATATTTAGTTTTGTCTAAATCGAGTTGTTCCTGTAGCATGTGATTTTGTTCCTGTGAAAGACGATTTTGTTGAAGAGCTTGTGCTTGTTCATCGTCATACGTTTTTGCAATTATATTTAATTGTTCAGTTTTCAAGCGCAGTTCCATAGCTAGCAGAAATTGTCATTGGTTTCCTGGTTCTCTCCCGCTGTCCCTTTATGTCTCCCATTACCTGCTCGTGCTTCAGCTGTGCACTGCGGTATTGGACAGATGCCAATCTTGGGTGGCAAGACATCAGAGCTAGACTGGAGAGAACCTTTAGGAGGCCTGCGCCCGATGGTTGATTTTGGAAAGCGTTGTCTGCTTTTGACTAATGGCATAATTAGGGTTGGTATCGCTGCTGAGGTCAGAGATCAATCCATTTGCGGGTGGAAGTTCACTAATTAGCGGGCGAGTGGGGACTACCCCCTCTGATAGCTTGCACATTATTCAAACATTTTCAAAGGAAAAAATGTTTTTCCTAATTTTCCAAAGTTTGGTTTTGGAATATATTGGAAGCTGCAAAGACGATTTAAATTTATTTATAGACTTTAAGGAACCATCAGTACTGGACAGTACTGTGGAAGTTGGACGTGAATGAATTTGCAAAAGTACTATACCCAAAGAGGCCAACGTCATGACAACATGAGTCGGTGTGAGACCTCTCCTGTGGTAGAATCTAATAGGCAGATGTTCTGTCCTCTGTACTCTCACGTCTCGGGCTGGTATACATCTAGCTGTTTTTTCTTTACATCGGCAGTCTGTGAGTCACTACGTGACTACGAATCACTACGTGAATCAGGCCACAAATCACTACGTGAATCAGACCTTCATGGTCGAATTGCTACAAAGATTGCTACAAAGAAACCACTACTAAAGGACACCAATAATAAGAAGAGACTTGCTTGGCCCAAGAAACACGAGCAATGGACATTAGACTGGTGGAAATCTGTCCTTTGGTCTGATAAGTCCAAATTTGAGTTTTTTGTTGCCAACCACTGTGTCTTTGTGAGACGCAGAGTAGGTGAACGGATGACCTCCGCATGTGTGGTTCCCACTGTGAAGCATGGAAGAGGAGGTGTGATGGTGTGGGGGTGCTTTGTTGGTGATACTGTCAGTGATTAATTTAGAATTCATTGCACACTTAACCGGCATGGCTACCACAGCATTCTGCAGCAATACACCACCCCATCTGGTTTGTCCTTAACTGTCATTTGTTTTTCAACTGGACAATGACCTAAAACACACTTAAAGGCTATGTAAGGGCTATTTGACCAAGAAGGAGAGTGATGGAATGCTTCATCAGATGACCTGGCCTCCACAATCACCTGACCTCAACCCAATTGAGATGGTTTGGGATGAGTTGGACCGCAGAGTGAAAGAAAAGCAGCCAACAAGTTCTCTGTATATGTGGGAATTCTTTCAAGACTGTTGCAAAAGCATTCCTCATGAAGCTGGTTCAGAGAATGCCAAGTGTGCAAAGCTATCATCAAGGCAAAGAGTGGCTACTTTGAAAAATCTCAAATACAGTGCCTTGCGAAAGTATTCGGCCCCCTTGAACTTTGCGACCTTTTGCCACATTTCAGGCTTCAAACATAAAGATATAAAACTGTATTTGTTTGTGAAGAATCAACAACAAGTGGGACACAATCATGAAGTGGAACGACATTTATAGGATATTTCAAACTGTTTTAACAAATCAAAAACTGAAAAATTGGGCGTGCAAAATTATTCAGCCCCCTTAAGTTAATACTTTGTAGCGCCACCTTTTGCTGCGATTACAGCTGTAAGTCGCTTGGGGTATGTCTCTATCAGTTTTGCACATCGAGAGACCGACATTTTTTCCCATTCCTCCTTGCAAAACAGCTTGAGCTCAGTGAGGTTGGATGGAGAGCATTTGTGAACAGCAGTTTTCAGTTCTTTCCACAGATTCTCGATTGGATTCAGGTCTGGACTTTGACTTGGCCATTCTAACACCTGGATATGTTTATTTTTGAACCATTCCATTGTAGATTTTGCTTTATGTTTTGGATCATTGTCTTGTTGGAAGACAAATCTCCGTCCCAGTCTCAGGTCTTTTGCAGACTCCATCAGGTTTTCTTCCAGAATGGTCCTGTATTTGGCTCCATCCATCTTCCCATCAATTTTAACCATCTTCCCTGTCCCTGCTGAAGAAAAGCAGGCCCAAACCATGATGCTGCCACCACCATGTTTGACAGTGGGGATGGTGTGTTCAGCTGTGTTGCTTTTACGCCAAACATAACGTTTTGCATTGTTGCCAAAAAGTTCAAATTTGGTTCCATCTGACCAGAGCACCTTCTTCCACATGTTTGGTGTGTCTCCAAATCCGGCTTTAAACTTCTTCACAACAGTATCTCGGACCTGCCTGGTGTGTTCCTTGTTCTTCATGATGCTCTCTGCGCTTTTAACTGACCTCTGAGACTATCACAGTGCAGGTGCATTTATACGGAGACTTGATTACATACAGGTTTATTGTATTTATCATCATTAGTCATTTAGGTCAACATTGGATCATTCAGAGATCCTCACTGAACTTCTGGAGAGAGTTTGCTGCACTGAAAGTAAAGGGGCTGAATAATTTTGCACGCCCAATTTTTCAGTTTTTTATTTGTTAAAAAAGTTTTAAATATCCTATAAATGTCGTTCCACTTCATGATTGTGTCCCACTTGTTGTTGATTCTTCACAAAAAAATACAGTTTTATATCTTTATGTTTGAAGCCTGAAATGTGGAAAAAGGTCGCAAAGTTCAAGGGGGCCGAATACTTTCGCAAGGCACTGTATAAAATATATTTGAATTTGTTTAACACTTTGATTACTACATGATTCCATATGTGTTATTTCATAGTGTTGATGTCTTCACTATTATTCTACAATGCAGAAAATAGTAAAAATAAAGAAAAACCCTGGAATGAGTAGTTGTTCTAAAACGTATATATATGTAAATTGATTTTGCAGGGTTACGTGGTAATTCAGCTAGCTACTATGTATGTACATATAGGTAGGGGTAAAATGACTAGGCAACAGAAAAAACTAAATTGCAGAATTAGTAAGGAGCCTCTAAGACAGCTGCTAGCCACTGCAGCACCATCTTCCTCTTGGTGTGTGTGAGATAGAGAGAGCTTGACTCTGGAGGGGTGCAGCTTAGCACTGAAAAGCATTAACACACACAGATACTGTTTGATGGAGGGCGGGAGTGAAGGGGAAGAGAAAATAGATCATACAGAGGGATGGAGGGGAGAACAAGAGAGAGGGGGAAAGAGGCAGAGCGAGAAAGAGAGAAACAGAGAGAAACAGAATGAGAGACAGATGGTCTGTCTTAGAATCCAGGTGTCTCAGGCCTTATAGAACCATGGCAATGGAGGGGGCCTTTGTCACCCATTTGCATCACTCTGAACACACACACACATACACACATACACACATACACACAGCGAGACACTGTATGCAGGAGGTGAGCGAGGCATAAACCTGTGGAGGGTACTATGTGATAATGGCATTTCAAGGTCCAGAGTGGGATCTCTGCTTCTCAAGTAATGGCCCATTTTATACAGAGAAATTGGCATAGAAGGCAATTTAACCATTCACAGCCCTCCTTTTATTTGTATCATTGCACATCCTACAAGTCACCAGCAGAGGGTGACCATTTTGAATCAATATTCACATAATAATGCTCACAAATTAGGTTATAACTCCCACTCTGGAACTTTGATTTGCCCACAGAGAATATTATTTTCAACAATATACACTCAGTGTCCATGACATAGACTGACCAGGTGAATCCAGGTGAAAGTTATGATCCCTTATTGATGTCACTTGTTATATCCACTTCAATCAGTGTAGATGACAGGTTAAAGAAGGATTTTTAAGCCCTGAGACAATTGAGACATGGAGTGTGTATGTGTGCCTTTCAGAGGGTGACTGGGAATGACAATAGATTTAAGTGCCTTTGAACGGGGTATGATAGTAGGTGCCAGGCGCACCGGTTTGAGTGTGTCAAGAACTGCAACGCTGCTGGGTTTTCACGCTCAACAGTTTCAGTGTGTATCAAGAATGGTTCACCACCCAAAGGACATCCAGCCAACTTGACACAACTGTGGGAAATATTGGAGTCAACATGGGCCGGCCTGCATCCCTGTGCGGGTGCAACTCAATATTCAAGGGGAATACTCAGTGTATAGAAAAATAAGCTAAATCAAAAATGGTATATTTTCAATGTTCATGTTTATAGTTTTTCAATATTCATAAATTAATGTAAGAACATTGTTATTGAAATCAAAATGCTACTCATATTACAGCACAAGTGGTAAGGACAGGGGTGAAAGTAAGCCGGAACTGTCCGGTACATAGTACCTGCAAAATAAATAGTGGGGGTATGTCGTACCGGTAAAACATGATTCTATCACAGTGGAGACTGCTGAGGGTAGGACAGCTCATAATAATGGTTGGCATGGCGCAAATGGAATGGCATCAAACAAATGGAAACCATACCATTAATACCGTTCCACTAATTACTCTCTAGCCATTACCACGAGCCCGTCCTCCCAAATTAAGGTGCCACCAACCTTCTGTGGCCTATGAGGTGTGGTTAGACCCATTGACATTTTCCAAATGTTGTTACATTACAGCCTTATTCTAAAATGGATGCAAAAACATTTTTCTCATCAATCTACACACAATATCACATAATGACAAAGCAAAAACAGTGTTTGTTTTTTTCAACATTTATTAAAAAATATATATAAAATACCTTATTTACATACGTATGTCTGAATAGACACTTTGCTATGACACTCAAAATTGAGCTCAAGTGCATTCTGTTTCCATTGATCATCTTTGAGATTGGAGTCCACCTGTGGTAAATTAAATTGATTGGAAATTATTTGGAAATGAAAAGACCTGTCTCTATAAGGTCCTACAGTTGACAGTGCATGTCAGAACAAAAACCAAGCCACGAAGTCAAAGGAATTGTCCGTACCAAACATTTTCTGCAGCATTGAATGTCCCCAAGAACACAGTGGCCTCCATCATTCTTAAATGGAAGAAGTTTGGAACCACCAAGACTCTTCCTAGAGCTGGCCGCCCGGCCAAACTGAGCAATCGGGGGAGAAGAGCCTTGGTCAGGGAGGTGACCAAGAACCTGATGGTCACTCTGACAAAGCTCCAGAGTTCCTCTGTGGAGATGGGAGAACCTTCCAGAAGGACAACCATCTCTGTAACACTCCACCAATCAGGCCTTTAGGGTAGAGTGGCCAGACGGAAGCCACATGACAGCCTGCTTGGAGCTTGCCAAAAGGCACCTAAAGGACTCTCAGACCATGAGAAACAAGATTCTCTGGTCTGATGAAACCACGACCGAACTATTTGACCTGACTGTCAAGCGTCATGTCTGGAGGAAACCTGGCACCATCCCAATGCTGATCATGGTTTTGGCAGCATCATGATGTGGGGCTGTTTTTCAGTGGCAGGGCCTGGGAGACTAGTCAGGATCAAGGGAAAGATGAACGGGGAATAGTACAGAGAGATTCTTGATGAAAGCCTGTTCCAGAGCGCTCAGACCCCAATAAAAAGAAAAGATTAAGATGGGCAAAAGAACACAGACACTAACCAGAGATATGTCTTTTTCTTTGCAACTCTGCCTAGAAGGCCAGTGTCCCTGAGTCGCCTCTTTGCTGTTGACGTTGAGACTGGTGTTTTGTGGGTACTATTTAATGAAGATGCCAGTTGAGGACTTGTGAGGCGTCTGTTTCTCAAACTAGACACTCTAATGTACTTGTCCTCTTGCTCAGTTTTGCACCGGGGCCTCCCACTCCTCTTTCTATTCTGGTTAGAGTCCGTTTGGGAGTAGTACACAGCATTGTACGAGATCTTCAGTTTATTGGCAATTTCTCGCATGGAATAGCCTTCATTTCTCAGAACAAGAATAGACTGACAAGTTTCAGAAGAAAGATCTTTGTTTCTGGCCATTTTGAGCCTGTAATCAAACAGGCTGATGCTCCAGACACTCAACTAGTCTAAAGAAGGCCAGTTTTATTTCTTCTTTAATCTGTGCTAACAACACAATGTGCCATTGGAACACAGGAGTGATGGTTAATGATAATGGGGCCTCTGTACGCCTATGTAGATATTCCGTAAAAAATCAGCTGTTTCCAGCTACAATGGTCAATAACAACATTAACCATGTCTACACTGTATTTCTGATCAATTTTATGTTATTTTAATGGACAAAAGATTTGCATTTTTTTCAGAAACAAGGACCTTTACTAAGTGACCCCAAACTTTGGAACGGTAGTGTAAATGTGATATTTACGTTTTTTATTTGTAATAAATTTGCACAAAAAAACAACCTGTTTTTGCTTTGTCATTATGGGGTATTGTGTGTAGATTGATGAGGGGGAAAAAAAACAAATGAATACATAAGGCTGTAATGTAGCAAAATGGGGGGAAATGAAGGGGTCTGAATACTTTCCGAATGCACTGTATTTCATCAGTTCAGGTTACAAGACTTGTGTAGGCCTAATGAAGGACTATCACCCAATGTCATTCATAACACTCTTTGGTGTTTTGTAAGTGATGTCTCTTTGCATTTATCAAATGGCACCTTATTGTTGCTGGAGTCTTTATAGAGTGAAGTAGCCTAGTAGTTGGAATAGTAGAGGAAGTCTGGACACTGACTGTAAGCCTCACATGTAGCCTTATAATAACTCCTGCAGAATTAAGTGTTCCTCGCACTAAAATTATAGACCAAATGTACATTTTTCCTCAGGAACAGAGAAACATGATTTAGTTCTTTCAGCATCTTGAGAAATTGCGATTGCGCGTTTGGGGACCTGTTGTGTAGCCTAAGCATGCAAATTCTTTCAGCTACATAAAAGCTGACAGTATTTCATTTTCAACCTGAACAAATATCCATCCAAGATGAACTGAAATACTATCATAAAAATGTTGGATAGTTTTCACAGCTTTTCACTTCCTTTAAACCGGTCAAACTGATGTCATTTGAAATTCTCCCTGGTCCTTAAACATCCTCGGTCTGTGAGAAGCAGAAATGAAAGAGAAAACTCTACCAATGCATTGATCATTCTATTGATTTATTTAATTATTCTGGTGAGCAAGGCTTTATTTAATATTCTAGACAAGCATCAAGTGATTACGGAATAGAAGCTGCATGTATGTAGTTATCGACAAGTTGACTAACAAATGGCCTACAGATTGTCGGAAATTAAATATCTAAATGAATATCTATTTCCCGCACCCCCTGTCGTTCAACCGTCCCGCAGTAATGTGACAAGTAGTCTATGAGCCTTTTGAAGTAATTGTTTGACAATCAGATGAAAACATCATGACTGGTTATGTTCATGCCACGTTAAAAGTTAAGCTAAGGTATTTTAAAAGTTAAGTGACAAATCTTTACTATTAGGCCTACAGAGATCCTATTAAATGAATAGGGATTCAATATGCCATTCTATGATTAGGCCCACATAGGAGGTCCCTGTAATGGGAGGTCCCTGTGCCGGGAAGAAATTACATCTACTTTAACTTCTGGGTAAAGCTTAATATTATTATATTATTTCTAAATTATACTTTTAGATACAAATGTCAAATATATGTACAATCCTTCCTCCAAAGGGCCATTCTACGGATTAAATGTGAAAATCACCAAAATACTTTTTGGTCTTTTGTGAGGAATCACCCTGGGAGTAAAAGTGGAGTACATACCATGTGACTGAGTTACGTTTAGCTTAAATCTAAATGGTTATTCCTCATAAAACAATGTGATTAATTGAATGGAAATATAGTCTGTATTGTTGTGTCTTGGTAAAAGATGAGTTGAGTGGAAGTGTTGTCTAGATTGATGTGTCTTGGTAAAAGAGGACTTGAGTTGAGTGGAAGTGTTGTCTAGATTGATGTGTCTTGGTAAAAGAGGACTTGAGTTGTATGGAAGTGTTGTCTAGATTGTTGTGTCTTGGTAAAAGAGGACTTGAGTTGAGTGGAAGTGTTGTCTAGATTGTTGTGTCTTGGTAAAAGATGACTTGAGTTGAGTGGAAGTGTTGTCTAGATTGATGTGTCTTGGTAAAAGAGGACTTGAGTTGAGTGGAAGTGTTGTCTAGATTGTTGTGTCTTGGTAAAAGATGACTTGAGTTGAGTTGAAGTGTTGTCTATATTGTTGTTTGTCACAAAAATATGAGTCCTTACTGTCATGCAGCCCATCTGAACACAATACACAGATTCTGGTTAGGGGGGTTGATTGGCTCCAGAATGTCTTACTAATTGACAGGGTGAAAGGGACAGGCTAAATTGGCAGGTAGATGAGGCCAGTGAACTATGGCTAGACCAAATACACCAACTCCTCATACAGCAGGCTTCTGCTGGAGTTAGGCTGTTATTAGCTAAGCTAAGACACATATTGTGCCAAGCAAGAATACAGTCACACACATGCGCAAGTGCACACACACTTGCGCTCGCTCCCTCTCTCTCTCTCTCGCTCTCACACACACAGTCACAATATTTTCTGTGGTGTGAGTATGTTTAGGATGTATGTTGAGTGATGTCTGGTGTCATGGTATATGTGGTGTGTTTCTGAGCCTCGAGGTCTACTGCTTCCTCTGATAACACCCAGATCACCAGGGGACCTGTATCATCAGTCACAGGCTTCATTAGAAAATGTGTTGATGACGTTGTACCCACAATAATAACATTCCCGACGTATCCCAACCAAAAACCCTAGATGAACGGAGATATCCATACAATGCTGAGAGCCCATACTGCAGCATTCAATGTCAGCAGAACGAACCCAGATGACAATACAGACATAAATTGATGAAATTGATGTTTGACAACTCAGTCCCGCGTTGCATATGGCAAGGACTACAGACTATTACAGATTACAAAGGAAAATACATCTGTGGAATCCATCTGTGGATATAACACATTGTATACTGTACTCGCTTCGAAGCAGACAACACCAAGCCATCCAGGAAGACTCTCGTTGCTCCGGATGACGAGGTGCTTTCCCTCTCTGAGGCTGACATGAAGAAAACTCAACAGAGTGAATACTCACAAATCCGCCGTGCATCTTCTCAAACATCTTCAACCTGTCCCTATCCCAGGCTGTAGTCCACACCTGCTTTATGGAGACCACCATCATCCCATTGCCCAACAAAAACAAGGTGACATGCCCAAATAACTAGCTCTCTGTCACGCTCACCTCGGTATTCATGAAGTGCTTGGAGAGGCTGGTCATTGCCTACATCAAGGCCAGCATGCCAGGCACACTGTACTCACTCCAATCTGCCTACTGCTCCACAGATCCTCGCAAGATGCCAACCTGTCAGCAAAACAAAGGAGAAGCAGAGAAGAGAACATGCCTGATCCACATCAGTGGGACTGTAGTAGAGATAGTGATGAGTTTTCGTCCACATCACTGAGAACTTGTCATGGACCAACATGACCACCACTCTTGTCAAGAAGGCTCAACAGCGTCTCTACTTCCTAAGTCGGCTGAAAATTCGGTATGCCACCCTGGATCCTCTCCAAATACTAGCGCTGCACCATCGAGAGCATTTTGACCAGTTGCATCATCATCAATTTCTCCATCCACAACCGCCAGGCCATCCAGCAGGTGGTGAAGACAACCCCGTACGTAACTGGGACCGTGCTCCCACCCATCCAGGACATCACCTCAAAACGGGGCCTGAGGAAGTCCTGCAGCATCATCAAGGACCCCACACACCGCAGCCACGAGCTGTTCTCTCCCGTACCTTTGTTGAAACGTGAAACTAAACCTGAACCTGGTTGTCATGGAAACCACCCTTTCTCTCATTCTCTCTGTCTGTCTGTCTGTCCTCGGGCAGGGAGAGGGATTTCAGTGACTTTGCCGTGGCGGCCCTGCTGTGTTTAGCTAGCATGGACCTGCTGTATGTTTTCTCTTTCTGAGTGTCTGTGTGTATGTGTGAGTGCATATGTTGGTGTGGGTGTGTGCTTGTGTTATAGAGTTACTGAGATCTGTGTTATATAGTTAAAAGCACAACAGCTCCCTCAATGCATGACTTTCAACAATGCTAGTCTCACCAGTCTCCGGTTAAGTCTGCCACAGCATCGTGTTGTGGTGTCAGAATGTTAGTGCTTGACTCCATGCAAGCCTGTTTCTGTGTGATTCTACGAAGCATGTATGTGAGCAGTTAAACTTTGTGTGTGAGCAGTTAAAGTGTGTGTGTGTGTTGCGTGAACTTTGAGTCATTCTAGATCTGGGAGCTGTTTGGTGTGTGTGTGTGTATGTGTGTGTGTGTGTGTGTGTGTGTGTGTGTGTGTGTGTGTGTGTGTGTGTGTGTGTGTGTGTGTGTGTGTGTGTGTGTGTGTGTGTGTGTGTGTGTGTGTGTGTGTGTGTGTGTGTGTTTAGGATTAGGCCGGGGTAGGCAGTCTTTATAAATAAGAATTTGTTCTTAACTGACTTGCCTAGTTAAATAAATACAAATATTCTCTATCATAGCCTCAGTCGAACGTATTGCACTGTTCTTGTGTTGACCAGAGAAACAGCAAACCCACATCCCCAAGCTGTATCTGTCTGTCTGTCATATGCCCCTGACTATCTCCTTCTCAACCACAAAGGGTTACAGCAGCAGAGGTAGTCTCAGAGTGAGTTATTATGAGTAGAGTGCTAAATTATTTTAAATCTGATTAAACTCTATTCTCTCTGTCTCATTGCTGTCTGAATAGCCACGTTGATGGTGATACCCATTCACCAGTTGCTAGTCTGTAGAACAGTCAAGTAGTATATTATGTTGTGTTATCATTTCAGTTAGTCAAAGGCTAGTTTTCCGCTGCTGAATAAGGTTGTTTTGTGGCCTATGGACTGTACTGTACTGTACACCTTCAGCAGTGTGTTCATGTGTAGTGAATATGATGCAGTCGCACTATACTACAGCCAGCCCCAGGCTCTCTGAAACACACAGCTCTGTTTGTCTGTTCTCTGTCTGATGAATGGGAGTTTCCCAGCCAGGCAATGCTGTTTATCCCTCCAGTTGTTATGCACTGTCATAGGATGACTAATACTACAGCTCCTGTACATACCTCGCAGTGACTCAATTTTAGGAGGAGCGTGAACACCAGCACAGAGTGCTCAAATGTCATGTGGTGATGTACAAGCCTCTGTAGTAACATGAGAGAGAGAGAGGGAGACAGAGAGAGGGATCATAGGGATCACAGATCAGCTGTGTAATGTGACCTGTGTATGTGCTGCTGTGCTAGGCAGGGGCCACCGGGGCCCAGTTTGGCTGCTTACTTCAGGAGTTGGGAATGAGGGTACTTGTACACTATGGGCATTAGTCTTGTGTTTTTTTGTCTGAGAGCTATCTTTCTTGTTAGCACTTCCTGTCACTAAAGCAGCATTATTCTCTTCACATTGTATGCCTTAACAACAGCCTAATGCTCACTGTGGGCGATGCTCATTAGCTGTGGGCGATGCTCTTTAAATGTGGGCGATGCGCTTTAACTATGGGCGATGCTCGTTAACTATGGGCGATGCTCGTTAGCTGTGGGCGATGCTCGTTAGCTGTGGGCGATGCTCGTTAACTGTGGGCGATGCTCGTTAGCTGTGGGCGATGCTCGTTAGCTGTGGGCGATGCGCTTTAACTATGGGCGATGCTCGTTAGCTGTGGGCGATGCTCGTTAGCTGTGGGCGATGCTCGTTAACTGTGGGTGATGCTCGTTAACTGTGGGCAATGCTCTTTAACTGTGGGCGATGCTCTTTAACTGTGGCCGATGCTCATTAGCTGTGGGCGATGCTCGTTAGCTGTGGGCGATGCTCTTAGTTGACAATGTGGCTAGTTTTGCTATTTTTTCACAGAGTAGTGTTGTCTGTTTGACTGTTGGCTGCTATAGCTAATATATATTTTAGACTGGAAAAGCTAAACTTCCGAAGAGCAAATATGGAAGAGTGACCACACATAGGCGAGACTGTCTCAGGCTACGTAGACTATCATCTCTGGTGATCTCTCACATTGAAACACATGCAAAAATCCACACTCTCTTTGACTCACACGTAAACATTGGCCCACACTTAAACTCCTTCACTGTTCTTTCCCTTTCTGTCCCAGCCTTTCACACAACCTCCCCCAAATGTTAGTCTTACTAATCTCTGTTGACCTCCTATTAACAAACTGGTAAATCTAAATTGAGTTAGCTAGAAAAGATGGTTGTCTTGCTGAGATCCAGAAGCAACATGTCTTCTTTATGAGAGTGCTGTAAGCCAAGTGGAACATGGTTTCAGGTTACAGACACTCGAGTCTCCTGTCCACTAATGCTCACATTACAGTACACAGCAACCCAGTAACACAGTCATATGATATGTGGAGTCAGGACAGCATCCACTGTCATATGTAGTTCTGTGATTGTATAGTTTTCCAAATGCTCTTAGTGGTATCTGGGCTTTCAGTGTGGAATATCGAAAAGGCCTTTCAGTGTGTATAACAGCTCTACCCAGACAGACAGACAGACAGACAGACAGACAGACAGACATACAGACGAGGAATAGACATTACAGCCACTGACATTAGACTGATAGTGAGAGAGAGACTGGAGAGTATCCATGTTACCTGATGCCTTTCCTCTACTGTTGGGATCAAGACCCTGTCACAATGTACACCAGCACTCACTTGGCCCTTAGCTGCCCCCCTTAGCCTTTAATCACAGGGCCTCTGATACCTACACTTCCCACCGGAGAACACAGGCAGGCACGTGTACACACACACCTGTCATGAACACACACGTGCCATAAACACACACACGTACACTACATATACAAAAGTATGTGGACACCCTTTCAAATTGGTGGATTAGGCTATTTCTGCCACACCCGTTGCTGACAGGTGTATACAATCGAGCACACAGCAATGCCATCTCCATAGACAAACATTAACAGTAGAATGGCCTTACTGAAGAGCTCAGTGACTTTCAAAGTGGCACCGTCATAGGGACGACCGAGTGCTTGAAAGCTGAGTGCTGAAGCGCGTAGCGCACTAAAAAATGTATAATATAAAAAATGCTGCCCCCTGGGGTTTGTCGGACGCCCGGAGAACGATACCTGCCCAAATGCATCGTGCCAATTGTAAAGTTTGATGGAGGAGGAATAATGGTCTGGGGCTGTTTCTCATGGTTCAGGCCCCTTTGTTCCAGTGAAGGGAAACCTTAACACTACAGCGTACAATGACATTCTAGATGATTCTGTG
This sequence comes from Oncorhynchus clarkii lewisi, assembly GCF_045791955.1. NCBI lineage: Eukaryota > Metazoa > Chordata > Actinopteri > Salmoniformes > Salmonidae > Oncorhynchus > Oncorhynchus clarkii. The sequence goes on along the minus strand of NC_092151.1, from coordinate 83,415,294 downwards.
CTTCCAACTTTGTGGCAAAAGTTTGGGGAAGGCCCTTTCTTGTTTCAACATGACAATGCCCCTGTGCACAAAGCGAGGTACATACAGAAATGGTTTGTCGAGATCGGTGTGGAAGAACTTGACTGGCCTGCACAGAGCCCTGGCCTCAATCCCATCGAAAACCTTTTGGTAGAATTGGAACGGCTACTGCGAGCCAGGCCTAATTGCCCAACATCAGTGCGCCACCTCACTAATGCTCTTGTGTCTGAATGGAACTAATCCCTGCAGCAAAGTTCCAACATCTAGTGGAAAGCCTTCCCAGAAGAGTGGAGGCTTTTATAACAGCAAAGGGGGGACCAACTCCATATTAAAGCCCAGGATTTTGGACTTAGATGTTCGACGAGCAAGTGTCCACGTACATTTGGTCATGTAGTGTACAGTGGGGCAAAAAAGTATTTAGTCAGCCACCAATTGTGCAAGTTCTCCCACTTAAAAAGACGAGAGAGGCCTGTAATTTTCATCATAGGTACACTTCAACTATGACAGACAAAATGAGAAGAAAAAAAATACAGAAAATCACATTGTAGGATTTTTAATGAATTTATTTGCAAATTATGGTGGAAAATAAGTATTTGGT